>NC_041386.1:399102835-399129705 GCF_002162155.2 Triticum dicoccoides
AAAATCCTATCGAGTGGAGAGCAATCCTCCCACTCAGGGGCTTAGCTGCAGTCCAGTACTCGCCGAAGTTCTCTCACTAAGAGACTTAGTTGCAGTCCAGTACTCGCCTAAGTTTGAAAAAATCCTACCGAATGGAGGGCAATCCTCCCACTCGGGGGCTTAGCTGCAGTCTAGTACTTGCTGAAGTTCTCTCACTAAGAGATTTAGCTGCAGTCCAGTACTCGCCTAAGTTTGAAAAAAATCCTACCGAGTGGAGAGCAATCCTCCCACTCGGAGGCTTAGCTGCAGTCCAGTACTCGCCCAAGTTCTCCCACTAGGATACTTAGCTGCAGTCCAGTACTCGCCTAAGTTTGAAAAAATCTTACCGAGTGGAGGGCAGTCCTCCCACTCGGGGGTCTTAGCTGCAGTCCAGTACTCGCCTTAGTCTGGAACATACCACGACAAGGTGTAGGTCGACTGCAACCTTCTCCTTAGGAGCTACGGCACAAGTACAACATACGCTCCATCCCTATCCGCAAGGGCGACGAGGTGCGGGTCGACTGCAACCTTCTCCTTCGGAGCTACGGCACAAGTACAACGTACGCTCCACCCCTACCGCAAGGACGACAAGGTGCAGGTCGACTGCAACCTTCTCCTTCGGAGCTAGGGCACAATACAACGTACGCTCCATCCCTATCCGCAAGGACGATGAGGTGCAGGTCGACTGCAACCTTCTCCTTCGGAGCTACGGCACAAGTACAACGTCCGCTCCATCCCTATCCGCAAGGACGACGAAGCGTTCCGAGCAGTGAGAAAAGTCCATTCGAAGGCAAACGCAAGCACATTCGGAGATAAAACAAATTCAGATAAATCCTAAAAGTCCCAAGCAGCAAATCAAAAGTACTCGGGCACCAAGCCCGAAGGAGTTCAATGGTTACAACGATCACTCGACATTCCGAGGCAAATTTAAAGCAGATTCAAGTTTCATAAGTTTGTTCACTTGGCCGGAGGAGGGCTGGCAGGCTCCACGAATGAGTCCAGATCGATCCCATCAGCGATCTGAGTGGCGGCCGCAATGAAAGTCTCCATGAAGGACTGGAAGTCATGCTTTTTGGTGTTAGTGACTTTGATCGTAGCCAGCTTGTCTTCACGAGCCTCCTTGCAATGGACTCGTGCCAAGGACAGCGCCACGTCAGCACCACACTGGGCAGAAGATTTCTTCCATTCTTGCACTCGGTCAGGGATCTCATTCAGTCGAGTCATCAGGGATTCCAGGTCATTTTGGAGCGTCGCCCTCGGCCAAAGCGATGAGTCGATTCGGGAGACTACCTCCTTCAGGCGTGCGAGGTAGCTTATGGCGCTGGCGATATGGGACTCTAGTCGGAGCATGTTCATTGCAGTTTCATCGCAGACTGGAGAAGCGATAGGGTACAGACCCGTCTCGACCCTTCCAGTTTCCTCGTCGAAGTCTTGGCAGAATTCTGCAGCCAAAAATCAGTGAATCGACCGAGCAAGATCCGATCGCAAGCATCAACATAGTCGGTTTAGAAGAAATACCTTCCGGCGTGAGATAGAGCTTCTTGGCAAGAGTCCTCAGATAAGCTTCTGTGCCATTCCTCTTGCGGATCGTAGACTCCAACTTTTCATTCTGGACGACCTTGTCCTTCTTCAGACTGGTCACTTCGCGGTTAGCTTCATTAAGACAAGATTTCAGTTTGTTCACCTCCCCTTCCAGCGTTCCGATTGAAGCAAGCTTCTGGTCTGTGAGAGCAGTTTTATCTTGGGCTGCTTTTTGTGCGGCGGCGAGGTCCGAGTCCTTCTTCTCCAGAGCCAACTTCATTTTCTCTGCAAAAGAAACAATCGAATCAAAGAAGAGATCAAAGAAATATATTGAAAGTCAATCGACAGTCAGTTACCTTCCATACCAGCGGCTTCGCCTTGAGCTTTCTTCAGATTCTGCTGGGCCAATTCCAAGTCAAGGTTGAGTTGCCTATGCTTCTCCTCAAGTTCAGCAAACTTAGAAATAAGAGTACAAGACTTCTGCAGAAGGCAAAAGACGGATCAGTCGATAAGATCAAAGGTTGTTTACTTCCGAGTGAATAAAACCTAAAGAAGTTTGCTTAGACCCCAGCCGACTGCACACAGTCGACTGCAGTCTCAGGGGCTACACCCAGTGGGTGCACTTGGCATGCCCCCGCTGACTAAGACTCAACTCGTCCGGTCCGCCCGGACCAAGTCAAAAAAAAAAGATGTTCAGACAACAGCTGACTGCCAGCAGTCGACTGCGGTCTCGAGGACTACACCCAGTGGGTGCACTTGGTGTGCCCCCACCGGTTCGGATCCTACTCGACCGGTCTGCCTGAGTCAAGTGTAAGGAGTGAAAAAAGAAGGAAAGTAGAACTCAGACCCGAGTCGACTGCCAGCAGTCGACCACGGTCTCGAGGACTACACCCAGTGAGTGCACTTAGCGTGCTCCCATCGGTTCAGATCCCACTCGCCCAGACCGAGTGGAAGAGCGAAACTACCAAAAACAACAAAACACCCAGTGGGTGCTCTAATTCGACGCAAACAATAGGAGATTGTGTAGAAGAAGATTTTTCGAGTAACATTTCCTCATAGAGCAAAAACAGTCGGAAAGTCTACTCACCTGGACATTGGCCCGAAGAGCAGCACTGGCGTCGTAGGCAGCCTGGCTGTTCTCATGCACCGTCTTCACCCGCTCCATCATCATGTCAGCCTGTCGAATGGCTTCCGCAGCCGCTTCTGACTGGTTGTTCGGGACGGGATAGCTAGTGAAAAAGTGAGCAAACGACCCAGGTGCGGCGGCTTGGAGCTCCATGGTGTGGAGTTGGACGACTGAAGGAATCACAGGCGCAGTCGGCGGTGTGGAGTGCTCACTCAACAAGGGTGCGGCGAAGGTCACAGAGGCCCTACCCGCGTCTTCAGGCTGACGGACGGGAGGTGTCGTAGTTGGTTCTTGCCGAGACATCCTACCAGCTGCTACCTTCTTGCTCTTCCTGGGCTTAAGAGCCACATCTTCATCGTCATCTGGAAGATCGATGACGTTGGGTGGAGCTACAAGGCAGATCATTCGACCCCAAGTGAACCACTAGAACGCAATCGACCAAAGAATCAAGAACAAAATTGCAAGAGTTTATACCTAGGTTGGAGGTTACCGCATCTTCCATCTCCTCGTCCCGGTACTGGAGAGAAGAGGTTCCTGACGTAGTAGCACTGCAAAGACCCGCATTCAATCGGTTTCGTCCAGTTAATCGAGTAGACGAAAAGGACAAGTCAGATGATTACCTGGGGATAGTAGGGACGGTCACTTTGATCCTGGACAAAGCTTTTGGTAGTTTGGAGGAGGTGGCTTTCGGTGCTTTTGGCGCTGGAGGCAGCACAACTTTGGACTGCTTTGGAGCCTTCTCAGTCGGTGTTGGGGAAGACGTCCTGGGATGCTTCGAAGACTGTCCAATTGGCGCGGCCACCAAGTCCGGAGCGCTCGCCGGGTCGTGAGCGTGTTTAGATCTCCTCTCCCTGCGAGGAGACGAGTCAGCTTCTTCGTCATCCGTCGATTCATCGCTCTCCTCGTCCTCCTCGGCATCCGAGTGCCCCTCGCCGCTCTCTCCCCTGCTCGCTTCTTCCTCGACGTCTTGTTCCTGCACTCCGTTGGGCATTGAGTACATGTCGATGAGGGCCTGAAAGGACAACGATCAAAGGAAATTCAGTCGACCATAAACAAGATGTCACACGATGAATCAGAAAGATGCTTGATAAAACAGAATTATACCTGCTCCGGCTGGTGCGAGTTGTCGAATGGAATCACCCTCCTAGACCCCCGAGGGTTGTCTTTGTTGCTGGTGATCCCCATCAACCACTTCTCCAAGGTATCCTCGCTGACATCCTCCGGGTGGATCCGAGTGGAATCCTCGAGCCCAGAGTACATCCACATCGGATGATCATGCTCCTGAAGCAGTTGGATGCGTCGACCAAGAAAGACCTCCAGCAGGTCCATTCCAGTCACCCCGTCGCGGACGAGTTGGACGACCCGCTCGACCAGCACCTTGACCTGCGCCTTCTCTTCTGCAACTACCTTCAGGGGGGGCAGGCTTCTCCACTCGAGCAAAGGAAAAGGGAGGAAGTCCAGTCGACTGACCCGGGGTCGACTGATCCTTGCAGTAGAACCAAGTCGACTGTCAGCCCCGGACCGAGCCGGGAAGGATCATGGCTGGGAAGGTACTCTTGCTCCTGATCTGGATCCCCAAACCCCCGCACATCTGGATCACTTGTGTCCTCTCGTCACTCCGATTGGCCTTTTTGACTGACTAGGAGCGGCAGGTGAAGATGTGTTTGAAAAGACCCTAGTGCGGTCGACAGCCCAAGAAATTTTCACACATCGACACGAAAGCAGCCAGATAGACGATGGTGTTTGGAGTGAAATGGTGAAGTTGAGGCACAAAGAAATTCAAAAAACCCTGGAAGAAAGGATGGGGAGGCAGTGAGAATCAGCGATCTACGTGGGTGGCGAGGACAACACACTCACCCTCCCTTGGCTGCGGCTCGGTTTCATTCCTCGGGAGCCGTGCCGACTTGTGGGGGATCAGTCCCCCCTCCACCAGGTCATCGAGGTCGTCCTGGGTGATTGTCGAGCGGATCCAGTCGCCCTGGATCCAGCCCGGCGGCAGGCCGGATCTCGACGAGGATCCGCCCCGGCTGGTCCGCTTGCCCTTCGCCTTCGCGGTCGCCTTCTTCGCACACTCTAGCGCCACCGTCTTCTCTTTCCCCATGGCGATGGGTCGAGCTCGAGCGGGAGTACGGCGACGAGAGCAGAAGCGAGCGTGGCGGAGAGATCGGGAGAAGAAGAAGAGAGAATGGGAGCGCACAGGGCAGAGGCCTGGTCCGGGGCCTTTTATAAGGTCGCCCCCCGAGTGACTGACTGGTGGACCCAGACGATCTAAACAAATCCCGCAACAGTCGCGCGCGTAGTACGTGGCAAAAAAGGTGGCACGGGGATCGAGGAGACTTGCCTAATCCGTCCCGATAACCTTGGCTCCGTTCGTCTGGCGCACTTCCCAAAATATGAATCCCGCGAAATCCGCACAGAGTAGAGCAACCTGTCAGACTGAAGACAAACATCCTCTACATCATCATTCGGAATTCTACCGTGAAAATTCACTCGGAAAAACCAAGAATGGACCAAGGCGACTGAGAAAGGAGTCGACGTCGTCACCTCAACTCATTGTTCCAGAACAAGATATACTCATAGCACAAAGAATGGGTCGGAAGTGTTCCCGACTCCTTCCTCACTCAAACCCTGATCCATTCGGGGGCTAATGATAAAGCTATGTACTTAGGGTAGGGTCATGGATCTGTCCAACATACCCTCCCCAAGGACATCTCTACAAAGAATCAGAAGCAGTCGAAGAGAAACCATCATCCACTCGACCATGAGGATGTGCTGACTCGACCACCTTGAAGACACTCGACCACCAGAAGATGAGAAACCCTCCACTCTGCAATGGTCAGGACATAAACCATAGCTTTATGGGCATTTACAACACTTTGCTGCAGACGTTACTAGTAACGCCCCTCCTTTATGAACATTGAACCTTATGTAACAGAGGGGAGTTGGGGTCCTGGCGTACTCTATATAAGCCACCCCCTCCTCTGGGATAGGGGTTCACACTTTTTGTAATTCACATGCATATATTCAGTCGACCGCCTCCGGGATCCGAGACGTAGGGCTGTTACTTCCTCCGAGAAGGGCCTGAACTCCTAAAACTCATGTGTACAACTCCTCCATAGCTAGGATCTTGCCTCTACATTCCTACCCCCCTATTCTACTGCCAGTCTTAGAACCACGACAGAGCCTCCGTCTCCTCTCTCGATTCCCCTCTCTCATTTTGTCCAAGAAGCCCTCGTCACCGGCGTTTGCTCCGATGAAGCCGCGCCATCCCCTGTTTCTTTCCTCCTCTCCCCCTCACCTGAGTAGCGGGGCCCGCTAGTCAGCCACTCAGTACGTGTGCGAAGTGGTATGAGTGGTGGCTCCCCGAGGCTTTACGCATTCGATGTCACCCCCCCAAGTCTGTTTCTATTTAATTCAAATTTCATATTTTTTCAGAGAGCTTCAAACAGCCAAAACTCTTTAACCATAAGTCCATATGAATTGATTCTTTTTTGCATTGTGTTCTTTGTAAAGAAATCTAGCAGCTCACCAAAAATGGGATTTTTACCTGCTGTCTAGATTTTCTTATGAATTTCAGAAGGGTTCTTGATGTTTTCTTTTTGTGTTTATAATTATTTTCAGAGGGTGAGGCTTGTCTTGAGGATCACCAAGAGGCTTGTGAACCTCATCTGCACTAAGGCAAGCCACAGCAACATTTTCATGGTGCCATTACAATATTTGTGATTTTCCTACTTGAATGAATGATTTAATCCATGCATTTAGATAACTATTATGATATTTATATTCTGTAGATGCTTGGTTAAGTTAATATGCTTGATTTACAAAAAGTTTAAAGATAACTAAGTTGGTAGAGAAACTAAAATTAAAGTTTGCTATGGTAGAGTAATATAGTTATGGATATGAGTAATTATGTGGAGTTATTTTCTCTTGAGAAAATGATAAACTTGCTAGAAAAGATTTTGGTTGAAGTAAGGTTTGATCCTAACCAGAGAAGTATCATGAGTTGTTGATGTTTTTTCTTGGTGTGGAGATAGTTGACTCGGTCATTTCAGTTGATATGTGATGCATATGTTAGTGGTGCATTTCATGGCATATTATGACACTGGTTATTTTCACTTTAAGTTGAACCTGATAATAACTCAACTTGAATATATCGTTGACCAGGTCATGGTGCCACTAAATCGAGTTTTTCTCAGTGCAACCACATTTGCCTTTATGGGCAGGCCTTTATTCGGTCTGTTGCCATGCCTCTGGTCGGTGCCTCCAACGAGGGAAGGTTATGGGCTTGCGGTACCCTGGCCCGGTAAGCAGACATAACCTTATGTGCCCATTGTTGAGATTTTTGGTACCGTGTCCCCGTGTGGGATAGTTTATGTGTTGGCCATGATGGTGGTCGTGTGTCTTTGGTAGACACGGGGCCACCCAGGACTGGCCCAGAGGGGAGTGAGTCGGAGTGGCCGGGAGAGTGTCATGGCAATGGAGGGGTTTCGTCGGAACGCCGTTGGTCCACCCGAATGGGAGCGCGAGGCCATGGGTTCCGTGGTGTGGGTAGAGTGCGCTACCTGTGCAGAGTGTATTAATCTATCGATAGCCGAGTCCACGGTTACGGACATGCTCGAAAGTAGGTCAAACCATGGGACAACATTTAATAAATCTGGCACACTAAGTTATGAACTCTGCAATATTGATGATGGCAGGAAGGCCATCGGGATGGACAAGACCAAGTGATGGTCATGGTTGTGATCGCCAGAAGGATCATCTTTTTAGATCAAATTTGGGTCGTGGTTGTGATCGCCGGAAGGATCATCGTTTTAGACCAAATTTGGGTCATGGTTGTGATCGCCGGAAAGATCACAAGATATTCATAATTAAGATTGTGTGGATGGTACGGTTGTGATCCAAGAAGTGATCACCGTTGGAAAAAAGGATTTTTCTCGCAAGAGCATGATCACAGCATGTTTGTTATATTGTTGCATTATTAATAATTGGTTAATTATCATGATATTGTTTGTCATTATGTTTATGTCTGTTGTGAGCTTGCAAGTACATTTAATGTATTAACCTGGCATGTCATGCCAGATTCAGGAAAACATTGTCGGAAAGGAGTGTTTTCCGAGTCTAGATCATGTCCACATCAGTGTCCCTGTGCTATGGAGTTCCTCTACGACGTTGTTCCGCTACCACGTAGTTGTTATGATCGAGGCCTTTATGTTCACTAAATAATGTACATATTGTTCAGTCGCACCGTGTGTGCCACTTGCTCTCGCTATCTGTTGTAATATAAACTTTGATCCACTAGCATCAATAAAGCGGTTATTTTCTGTACCAAGATGTTGTGTGTTGCCAGAAGACATGGTCTCTGGGCTGGCAATGCATGGTAAACCGGTTGCTCTGAGCCGGGGTGCCACAACACTTGGTATCAGAGTCGTGCTGACTGTAGGCCACGCTAGACTAAGACGTGTTAACTGGACGGTAGATAAGAGTTTAAGTTGAGTGCCGGTAGCTTTGGTAGCTGGTTGTTGCATTGCATACACTTGTTTTATTTTTATGCTAACCCACTAATGGTTGTGAGTGTAGATGGCTCCGGTGCCATATCCGTGCCAGTTGCAGCTGATGCCGTTCACGTCGCCGCATCTCCTTCGTAACGTGTGGTGTAGGTTGTACCCCCTCGACGACGATCCAGTCTATCGTGTGTACCGGGAGCATCTAGCTGACTCAGTATATGAGTATCACGCAGTGGTCACTCTGCGCACCAGTTCCGACTCCAACACTTACACTCGTACCTCTCGGAGCGGTTATGCTTCTACCGCTTCCCAGGTTGTCCAGTTTGTTCCATTCGAGGTCCTTGTTGAGCTTCGTTACAACGAGGTCCGAATGCAGAGCCACCCAGGTTTCTACTACTATCCTTCTCTGCATGGCAATGGTCGTGTCTGCTTCCCTATCATTGATCCGGAGTTAGATAGTGTTGCTAGTCATCTTGCTCGTTATATCACCGCTAGATATCTTATGATCCACGAGCTGGCTTGGGAGCTGACTCGTGCACGTACTGCTTTAGCCTCTGCTCTAGTCTCTACTAGATCTGCCACTACTCCATCCTCCCTGGGATTTACTCCTTATATCCCAGCCAGTTCTAGTTCCCCTGTTTCACCAGTTACTCCTCCGAGTAGCTCAGGCGCCGCAGCCATGAGCCCTCTCAGTACCCCTGGTGAGTGGGTTTCACTTCTCACTACTCCTGCAGCCCCGATGCTTCACCCTACCCCTGCCCCTAAGGGAGAGCCCTCGAGGCAGTGTTGGAAATATGCCCTAGAGGCAATAATAAATTGATTATTATTATATTTCCTTGTTCATGATAATCGTTTAGTATCCATGCTAGAATTGTATTGATAGGAAACTCAGATACATGTGTGGATACATAGACAACACCATGTCCCTAGTAAGCCTCTAGTTGACTAGCTCGTTGATCAATAGATGGTTACGGTTTTCCTGACCATGGACATTGGATGTCGTTGATGACGGGATCACATCATTAGGAGAATGATGTGATGGACAAGACCCAATCCTAAGCCTAGCACATAGATCATGTAGTTCGTTTGCTAAAGCTTTTCTAATGTCAAGTATCATTTCCTTAGACCATGAGATTCTGCAACTCCCGGATACCGTAGGAATACTTTGGGTGTGCCAAACGTCACAACGTAACTGGGTGGCTATAAAGGTGCACTACGGGTATCTCCGAAAGTGTCTGTTGGGTTGGCATGAATCGAGACTAGGATTTGTCACTCCGTGTAAACAGAAAGGTATCTTTGGGCCCACTCGGTAGGACATCATCATAATGTGCACAATGTGACCAAGGAGTTGATCACGGGATGATGTGTTACGGAACGAGTAAAGAGACTTGCTAGTAACGAGATTGAACAAGGTATCGGGATACCGACGATCGAATCTCGGGCAAGTATCGTACCGCTAGACAAAGGGAATTGTATACGGGATTGATCGAATCCTCGACATCATGGTTCATCCGATGAGATCATCGTGGAACATGTAGGAACCAACATGGGTATCCAGATCCCGCTGTTGGTTATTGACCGGAGAACGTCTCGGTCATGTCTGCATGGTTCCCGAACCTGTAGGGTCTACACACTTCAGGTGCAATGACGCTAGGGTTATAAAGGAAGTTTGTATGTGGTTAACGAATGTTGTTCAGAGTCCCGGATGAGGTTCCCGGACATCACGAGGAGTTCCGGAATGGTCCGGAGGTAAAGATTTATATATGGGAAGTCCTGTTTTGGTCACCGGAAAAGTTTCGGGTTTTATCGGTAACGTACCGGGACCACCGGGAGGGTCCCGGGGGTCCACCAAGTGGGGCCACCAGCCCCAGAAGGTTGCGTGGGCCAAGTGTGGGAGGGGACCAGCCCCAGGTGGGCTTGTGCACCCCCCCACCAAGGCCCAAGGCGCAGGGAGAGTGGGAGGGGGCAAACCCTAGGTCCAGATGGGCCTTAAGGCCCACCCTAGCTGCGCCCCCCCTCTCTTCCCCCTTGGCCGCACCCTAGATGGGTTTTGGGGGCTGCCGCCCCCCTAGGGAGGGAACCCTAGATGGGGGCTCAGCCCCTCCCCTTCCCCTATATATACTTGAGGTTAGGGGGCTACAACACACACGATTTGATCTCTCCCTGGCACAGCCCTACCCCTCTCCCTCCTCGTCCCTTGCGGTGCTTGGCGAAGCCCTGCTGGAGTACCACGCTCCTCCACCACCACCACGCCGTTGTGCTGCTGCTGGATGGAGTCTTCCTCAACCTCTCCCTCTCTCCTTGCTGGATCAAGGTATGGGAGACGTCACCGGGCTGTACGTGTGTTGAACGCGGAGGTGCCGTCCGTTCGGCACTAGGATCTCCGGTGATTTGGATCACGACGAGTACGACTCCTTCAACCCGTTCTCTTGAACGCTTCCGCATAGTGATCTACAAGGGTATGTAGATGCACTCTCCTTCCCCTCGTTGCTAGTTTCTCCATAGATAGATCTTGGTGACACGTAGGAAAATTTTGAATTTCTGCTACGTTCCCCAACAGTGGTATCAGAGCTAGGTTTATGCGTAGTTTCTATGCACGAGTAGAACACAAAGTAGTTGTAGGCGTTGATTTTGTTCAATATGCTTACCGTTACTAGTCCAATCTTGATTCGGCGGCATTGTGGGATGAAGCGGCCCGGACCGACCTTACACGTACTCTTACGTGAGACTGGTTCCACCGACTGACATGCACTAGTTGCATAAGGTGGCTAGCGGGTGTCTGTCTCTCCCACTTTAGCCGGATCGGATTCGATGAAAAGGGTCCTTATGAAGGGTAAATGGCAATTGGCATATCACGTTGTGGTTTTTGCGTAGGTAAGAAACGTTCTTGCTAGAAACCCATAGCAGCCACGTAAAACATGTAAACAACAATTAGAGGATGTCTAACTTGTTTTTGCAGGGTATGCTATGTGATGTGATATGGCCAAAAGGATGTGATGAATGATATATGTGATGTATGAGATTGATCATGTTCTTGTAATAGGAATCACGACTTGCATGTCGATGAGTATGACAACCGGTAGGAGCCATAGGAGTTGTCTTTATTTATTGTATGACATGCGTGTCATTGAACAACGCCATGTAATTACTTTACTTTATTGCTAACCGGTAGCCATAGTAGTAGATGTAATAGTTGGCGAGCAACTTCATGGAGACACGATGATGGAGATCATGATGATGGAGATCATGGTGTCATGCCGGTGACAAGATGATCATGGAGCCCCAAGATGGAGATCAAAGGAGCTATATGATATTGGCCATATCATGGCACTATTATTTGATTGCATGTGATGTTTATCATGTTTTTGCATCTTGTTTACTTAGAACTACGGTAGTAAATAAGATGATCCCTCATGATAATTTCAAGAAAGTGTTCCCCCTAACTGTGCACCGTTGCGACAGTTCGTTGTTTCGAAGCACCACGTGATGATCGGGTGTGATAGATTCTAGCGTTCACATACAACGGGTGTAAGACAGATTTACACACGCGAAACACTTAGGTTGACTTGACGAGCCTAGCATGTACAGACATGGCCTCGGAACACAAGAGACTGAAAGGTCGAGCATGAGTCGTATGGTAGATACGATCAACATGAAGATGTTCACCGATGATGACTAGTCCGTCTCACGTGATGATCGGACATGGCCTAGTTGACTCGGATCATGTAATCACTTAGATGACTAGAGGGATGTCTATCTGAGTGGGAGTTCATAAGATGAACTTAATTATCCTGAACATAGTCAAAAGATCTTCGCAAATTATGTCGTAGCTCACGATTCAGTTCTACTGTTTAGATATGTTCCTAGAGAAAATTTAGTTGAAAGTTAATAGTAGAAATTATGCGGACTAGGTCCGTAAACTGAGGATTGTCCTCATTGCTTCATAGAAGGCTTATGTCCTTAATGCACTGCTCAGTGTGCTGAACCTCGAACGTTGTCTGTGGATGTTGCGAACATCTAACGTAAACATTTTGATAACTACATGAGTTAAACGGTTTAGAGTTGAGGCACCGAAGATGTTTTGAAACGTCGCGAAACATATGAGATGTTTCGAGGGATGAAATTGGGATTTCAGACTCGTGCCCACGTCAAGAGGTATCCTGCAAACTAAGGGAGAAAAGCTCAATTGTTGAGCTTGTGCTCAGATTGTCTGAGTACAACAATCATTTGATTCGAGTGGGAGTTGATCTTCCAGATGAGATAGTGATATTTCTCCGAAGTCATCGCCACCAAGCTGCTAGAGCTTCGTGATGAACTATAACATATCAGGGATAGATATGATGATCCTTGAAATATTCGTGATGTTTGACACCGCAAAAGTAGAAATCAAGAAGGAGCATCAATTGTTGATGGTTAGTGAAACCACTAGTTTCAAGAAGGGCAAGGGCAAGAAGGGATACTTCATGAAACGGCAATTCAGCTGCTGCTCTAATGAAGAAACCCAAAGTTGAACCCAAACCCGAGACTAAGTGCTTCTGTAATAAGGGGAACAGCCACTGGAGCAGAATTACCCTGGATACTTGGTAGATGAGAAGGCTGGCAAGGTCGGTAGAAGTATATTGGATATACATTGTGTTAATGTGTACTTTACTAGTACTCCTAGTAGCACCAGGGTATTAGATACCGGTTCGGTTACTAAGTGTTAGTAACTCAAAATAAAAGCTACGGAATAAACAGAGACTAGCTAAAAGGTGAGATGACGATATGTGTTGGAAGTATTTCCAAGGTTGATCAAATATCGTACGCTCCCTCTACCATCAAGATTGGTGTTTTCGTTGAGCATAGACATGATTGGATTATGTCTATCGCAATACGGTTATTCATTTAAGAAGAATAATGGTTACTCTGTTTATTTGAATAATACCTTCAATGGTCTTGCACCTAAAATGAATGGTTTATTGAATCTCGATCGTAGTGATACACATGTTCATGCCAAGAGATATAAGATATTAATGCTAGTACCACCTACTTGTGGCACTGCTACATAAGTCATATTGGTATAAAACGCATGAAGAAGCTCCATGTTGATGGCTCTTTGGGCTCACTCGTTTTTTGAAAAGTTTGAGACATGTGAACCATGTCTATTGGTGTATATGCATGAAGAAACTCCATGCAAATGGACCATTTGGACTCACTTGATTTTGAATCACTTGAGACATGCAAATCATACCACATGGGCAAGATGACTGAAAGCCTCGTTTTCAGTAAAATGGAACTAGAAAGCAACTTGTTGGAAGTAATATATTTTGATGTGTGCAGTCCAATGAGTGCTGAGGCATGTAGTGGATATCATTATGTTCTTACTTCACAGATGATTTGAGTAGATGTTGAGTATATTTACTTGATGAATCATGAGTCTGAATTACTGAAAGGTTCAAGTAATTTCAGGGTGAAGTTGAAAGATCGTCGTGACAAGAGGATAAAAGATCTATGATATGATCATAGAGATGAATATCTGAATTACGAGTTTGGCACAGAATTAAGACATTGTGGAAATTGTTTCACAACTAATACAGCCTGGAACACCATAGTGTGATGGTGTGTCCGAACATCATAACTGCACCCTATTGGATATGATGCATACCATGATGTCTCTTATCGAATTACCATGATAGTTTATGGGTTAGGCATTAGAGACAACCACATTTACTTTAAATAAGGCACCACGTAATTCTGATGAGATGACATCGTATGAACTATGGTTTAGAGAAACTGTAACACCCTCGATGCAACTATAGCTCCCACGTGTCGAGGCACGACTTAGAGACATAATCGCATTGAAGGCATATGTCGCAAGTTAGGAAATCTTCACAAACATCCCATGTAATGTAATAATAAAAGGGGAGAACATAGTTGGCTTACACTCTCCATGTCAATCAAGAACATAAATAACATTACATCATCCAAAACACTCATGGCCCGACTACGGCGCCAAAATAGAAGAATACCCAACATGCAACAACGGTCCCAATCACCCCCAACTGGGCACCACTACTGATCATCGGGAAAGGAAACGTAGTAACACTGAGAGTCCTCGTCGAACTCCCACTTGAGCTCGTACTCATCACCTGGAGCGGAATCACCTGGACCTGCATCTGGAGTTATAGTAATCTGTGAGCCACAGGGACTCAGCAATCTCGCACCCTCGCGATCAAGACTATTTAAGCTTATAGGAAGGGTAAGGCAATATATATGTGGAGCTGCAGCAAGCGACTAGCATATATGGTGGCTATCTTATACGCAAAAGAGAGCGAGAAGAGGAGGCAAAGCACGAGCTAGAAACTAGAGAGCAACCTGCGCGAACATAACTCCAACACCGTGTCCACTTCTCGGACTCCGCTGAGAAGAGGCCATCACGGTAACACACTCAGTTGATTCATTTAATTAATTAAGGTTCAAGTTATCTACAACCGGACATTAACAAATTCCCATCTGCCCATAACCGCGGGCACGGCTTTCGGAAGTTCAATCCCTGCAGGGGAGTCCCAACTTAGCCCATGACAAGCTCTCACAGTCAATGAAGGAATAGACCTCCTCCCAAGATGTTCCGATCAGACTCGGTATCTCAGTAACTCAAGACACTTTGACAGGTTAAAACAAGACCAGCAACACCGCCCGAATGTGCCAACAAATCCCGATAGGAGCTGCACATATCTCGTTCTTAGGGCACACTCAGATAGGTCAAGCTACGAGTAAAACCAACCCTCAAGTTTCCCCGAGGTGGCCCCGCGGGCTGCCCGGTTCGGACCAACACTCAGAGGGAGCACTGGCCCGGGGGGGTTAAAATAAGATGACCCTTGAGTCTGTAGAACCCAAGGGAAAGAAAAGTCTAGGTGGCAAATGGTAAAACCAAGGTTGGGAATTGCTGGAAAAGCTTTAATCAAGGCGAACTATCAAGGGGTTCCCATTATAACCCAACCGCGTAAGGAACGCAAAATCCAAGAACATAACACCGATATGATGGAAACTAGGGCGGCAAGAGTGGAACAAAACACTAGGCGAGAGGCCGAGCCTTCCACCCTTTACCAAGTATATAGATGCATTAAGATAACATAGCAAAATAATGATATCCCAACAAGTAAATAAAAGATGTTCCAACAAGGAACGGCCTTCAATCTTCACCTGCAACTAGCAACGCTATAAGAGGGGCTGAGCAAAGCTGTAACATAGCCAATCAACGGTTTGCTAGGACATGGTGGGTTAGAGGTTCAACATGGCAATTGGGAGGCTGAAAAGCAAAAGGTAGGCATCATAGCATTGGCATAGCAAGAGCGAGCAAACTAGCATAGCAAAGATAGTAGTGATTTCGAGGGTATGATCATCTTGCCTGCACAGTTGTCAGAGTTGACTGGATCCTCACAAGCAAACTCAACGGGCTCCTCGGTAGCAAACTCGTCTCCCGGCTCTACCCAAACAAGAAAAACAAGCAACAAGGATACAATCAACCACGTGCAAGGATCAAGCGATATGATGCAATGATGATATGCTATGCGGGATGCGATGCGGGATGCAAAATGCAAGATATGACAGGAAATGCATGAACCTGGCCTCAACTTGGAATTCCAAGGGTGCCACTGGAAAGATGAGATGAAATCGCTTGAAAACGATATAAAGAACGCCGGAATCGGAGTTACGGTTTGGAAATGGCAAGCGTTTCAAAAATGACACCGGTCTGCGATTTACAGCAAGTGGGAATCTAAACACAATGAAATGAACATGCTACAGCCACCAAACATGACAACAAAATACATGGCAGGGATGCACACAAGATGCTTAACAAAAGACTAGCACTGAGCTACGGCCAATTCATCCATTAACAGGTTCAAACAAGCATGGTAAAAACGCAAATGCAAAACAGATCTCAGACTTAGTGAAATTAACACTAGTCTGAAATTTCAGATCACGAAGCCCTCTTCGGAGCAGCAAAACAACATGATACATTACCTGAATATGACAAATAAGAGCATGGCATGGAGCTACTCAACAAGCTTGACAAAAGTCCCAAAGTGACCTGGGGCCAAAAGGGATCACAAAATATACTAACGGGCACACGAACATAGCTCAAACGCAATCAGTTTTCAGACTTAGTGAAAACTAAGACATGCTGAAATATAACTCACGAAGGCATGTAAACGAGCTCGATGCACTCACCACCGTACAAGTCATGGCAAGGCAAGCATACATTCATTAAGAAGGCACAAAATACGAGCTAGACATGGCAAGAACAATGGCATGGCATGCACGGATCAACTACAATAACATCGGCAAAATCGCAAACTAGTTTACGATCTGCCCAGATTCACAATGAAGCAAAAATAGAGCTCGATTGACTCAAGCTAGGGTGCTCCATAATTGCAAACAAAGACATGGATGGATAGAGCATAACAAGATTAACAAAACTCCCTTACTGATCATCCTCAAAAGAGGCACGTATCACTAGGAAACAAGCTGAACATATGGCATCATGAACTAAATAATCCCAGACTTAGTGAAAACAACAAAGTCTCTGAAAACAGATTTACCGGGTGCCTCACTTTGCAAGCTTGCACAAGTCACCACACACATCCTAAAAATGCATAGGTTGCACCTCTGGAAAGAAGACAAAATCCTTAACAAAACATATGAAGGACTCACGGGCATAGCATGCACACAACAATCATGGCAAAAATGACAAAAGTCTAAGATGAACTAGCGGATCTGACAATTAACTCACGAAGCCTCCTTCTAACTGCATTTCGGGCATCAATATGAGCTCAAATGAAAATGATGCAATGGAATGAAATGATGTACTCTTCGAGGCGAACATTTTGATATACTGTATGTCTAAAATGAAGCCACGGATGCAAAGTTACAGCAGGTCAAAGTTTGCTCGAAAAATTAGAGGGAGAGGGAAAAAGTCAACCCTCAAGAACAGATCTAGGGTTTCTCCGCGGGGTACTGTAGCACTTCGCGAAAACCGAGGATGGTCGGGGTTGAAGGAGGCGCCGGGGCTGGATCTGGGGTCGGCCGGCGACGGCGAAGGGCGGCGGGGTCGCCGGATGGGTCGGCGAGGCGGCGGGGTGGCCCGCGGCGGGGGCCGGTCGAGGCGGCGCCGGCAGCCCGCGAGGATGCGGCAGGAGGCGAAGGTCGGGGCGGTCCAGCGAGTTCGTGGCCGGCCGGCGTCGATGGCGGGCGGCGGCGCGGGCTCCTCGGGCAACCGGACAAGAGGAGGACGGCGGCGGCGGGAGCGGGCCTCGGGGGCCGGCGATGGGCCTGCCTGGGCCGGTGGCGCGGAGGTGGTGAGGCGCCACGTGGCGGCTTGCGGGTGGACGGGCTGCGGCGGCGGACGCGTCCGTCCAGGGGCGGACGTGTCCGTCGATGGCGGGGATCCTCTTTTATTTAGACTAGGGTTTCGGGGAGAGAGAGATCCGAAAACGAAGGGGGTGTATTTATAGGCATAAGTGGAGCTAGGAGAGTCCAAATGAGGTGCGGTTTTCGGCCACGCGATCGTGATCGAACGCTCTAGGACATGAAGCAGAGTTTGGTGGGTTTTGGGACAAAATTGAGGGGTGTTGGGCTGCAACACACACGAGGCCTTTTCGGTCCCTCGGTTAACCGTTGGAGTATCAAACGAAGTCCAAATGGCACGAAACTTGACAGGCGGTCTACCGGTAGTAAACCAAGGCCGCATGACAAGTCTCAGTCCAATCCGGAAATGTTTAAACCCCACACATGAAAGAAAGCTAGAATTGACCACCGGAGGAGAACGAAGCACCGGAATGCAAAACGGACAACGGGGAAAATGCTCGAATGCATGAGACGAACACGTATGCAAATGCAATGCACATGATGACATGATATGAGATGCATGAAAACGAAAATAACACACGGAGACAAAGACCCGAACCCTAGAAATAAATATAACTTAACGCCGGAAACGGCAAGAGTTGGATTACAAATTGGGAAGGTTATATCTGGGGCGTTACAACACTCCACCACTACGAAAAGATCTCATCCCGAGATCTAGGACTGAAAGAACTCCGGGTCCTCAGAACGGAGGTGATCCTCGCGTTCCCAGGTAGCTTCACGGTCGAAATGGTGTGACCACTAGACTTTGAGGAATTTGATTGACTTGTTTCGAGTCTTGCGTTCAGTCTCTTCAAGAATAGCAACTGGGTGCTCACGATAAGAGAGATCTTCTTGGAGCTCAATGTCCTCGAAGTTGACGGTGCGGTCAGGAGTCTTAAAGCACTTTCGAAGCTAAGAGACATGGAACACATCATGAACATTTGCAAAGTTTGAAGGAAGCTCGAGTTGATAGGCGAGGTCGCCTCTCTTGCTGACAATCTTGAAAGGTCCCACGTATCTAGGGGCAAGCTTCCCTTTGATACCGAAGCGACGAGTACCTTTCATAGGAGAGACGCGGAGGTAAACATGATCTCCGATCTCGAAAGCCAAATCACGGTGCTTACTATCATAGTAGCTCTTCTGGCGGGATTGGGCTGCTTTGAGGTTATCACAAATGACTTTGCACATTTCTTCTGCTTCTGTGATTAAGTCATTACCCAAAAGCTGACGTTCACCGGTTTCAGACCAGTTGAGAGGGGTACGGCACTTCCTGCCATACAGAATTTCAAAAGGGGCCTTGCCCGAACTTGCTTGAAAACTATTGTTGTAGGAGAATTCAGCATAAGGAAGACAATCCTCCCACTTCATGCCGAAGGAGATCACACAAGCCCTGAGCATATCTTCAAGAATCTGGTTGACACGCTCGACTTGACCGCTAGTTTGAGGATGGAAAGTTGTGCTGAAGCGGATGTTGGTGCCCATGGCCTTCTGAAAAGAATCCCAAAACTTCGAGGTAAAGATGCTGCCACGGTCTGAAGATATCACTTGAGGAATAACGTGTAGAGAGACAATGCGAGAGGTATAGAGTTCCGCCAATTGAGCTGCAGTGATCGACTCTTTGATAGGCAAAAAGTGAGCCACTTTCGTGAGCTTGTCGATCAACAAATATAGCATCATTGCCACACTTGGACTTTGGAAACCCAGTCACGAAGTCCATCTCAATGTGGTCAAACTTCCATTCTGGAATGGAAAGAGGTTGGAGGAGACCAGCTAGCCTTTGGTGTTCTGCCTTCACTCTTCTGCAGACATCACATTCATTCACGAATTGAGCGATCTCACGCTTCATTCGAGTCCACCAATAAGCTTGCTTAAGGTCCTGATACATCTTCGTGCTCCCAGGGTGGATGGAGAGGAGAGAATTGTGAGCCTTGTTCATGATCACTTTACGAAGTTCACCTTTGGGCACAACAATACGATCCTCGAAGAAGAGAGTGTCCTTGTCATCAAGGCGGTAGCACTTGTACTTGGACTGACTCTTGGCAATCCCAATCTTCACCTTTTTCACCATAGCATCAAGAAGCTGGGCTTGGCGAATGTGGTCTTCTAAGGTAGGAGAGACTTGAAGGTTGGCGAGGAAACCTTGAGGAACAACTTGCAGATTAAGTTTGCAGAAAGCTTCACAAAGCTCGGGTTGATAAGGCTTGAGAATCAGACTGTTGCAGTAGGCCTTTCTGCTCAATGCGTCAGAAATCACATTAGCCTTGCCCGGAGTATACTCGATACTCGGATTATACTCTTGAATCATTTCGACCCATCGAGTTTGCCTTAGGTTGAGATTAGGCTGAGTGAAGATGTACTTGAGACTCTTGTGATCAGTGAAAATATCCACTTTTCTTCCCAATAGAAGATGTCTCCAAGTCAAAAGAGCATGCACAACTGCCGCCAACTCGAGATCATGAGTGGGGTAGTTCTTCTCATTAGGCTTCAACTGGCGAGATGTATAAGCAACAACTTTCTTCTCTTGCATCAATACTGCGCCAAGACCTTGGAGAGAGGCATCACAAAAGACCTCGTACGGCTTGGATTCATCAGGCGGAGTCAAAACTGGAGCAGTGATCAACTTCTCTTTCAAAGTGTTGAAAGCAATATCCGAAGACTAAACGTACTTGACGTGCTTCTGAAGAAGATTAGAGAGAGGCTTCGCGATCTTGGAAAAGTTTTCAACGAATCTTCGGTAATAGCTTGCGAGACCGAGAAAACTGTGGAGTTGCTTCACGTTCTGAGGAGGTTCCCAATTCACAATTGCAGACACCTTCTCAGGATTCACGGAAATGCCCTTGGCAGAGATGATATGACCAAGATAAAGAACCTCATCGAGCCAAAATTCACACTTGGAGAACTTGGGTAGAACTGATGTTCCCTGAGCTTATCGAGAACCAAACGCAAGTGCTTGGCATGATCTTCCTTGTTCTTCGAGAAAACCAGAATGTCGTCGAGATAGACCAAAACGAAGTCATTGGTGTAGGCGTTGAAGATGAAGTTCATCATGCAAGAGAATGTCGGAGGAGCGTTGGCGAGGCCAAAAGACATGACAGTGTATTCATATGAACCAAAGCTTGTTCTGAATGTTGTCTTGGGAATATCTTCTTCACGAATGTGAATCTGGTGATAACCCATACAGAGATCAAGCTTGGAGAATACTTGGGCACCTTTGAGTTGTTCGAACAGCTAATTGATGTTGGGAAGTGGGTATTTGTTCTTGATGGTCTTCTTGTTCAATGGACGGTAATCAACACAAAGTCGGTCCGTTCCATCCTTCTTCTTCACAAAAAGAACACCACAACCCCACGGAGAAGAACTAGGCCGGATGAGACCCATTCTTTCTTGCTCATCGAGTTGCTTCTTCAGCTCCTTCAACTCTTCAGGTCCGAGCTTGTAAGGACGCTTGCACACAGGTTCCATACCAGGCTCAAGATCAATAACGAATTCAACTGGCCGGTGCGGAGGCATTCTTGGGAGCTCTTCTGGAAAGACGTCTTGATATTCGCAAATGACTGGAATTTGAGAGATGGCATCCAATTCACCTTTCTCATTGAGAGCAAATAGACGAATGGTATTATCCCGAGCGGCAAAGACAATTACATCCTCAGACGAATGAGTCAATTGAATCTGCCTGGTTGCACAATCAAGCTGAGCCTTGTGTTTAGAAAGCCAATCCATTCCAAGAATAAGATCAATATCCGAGTTACCAAGAACCATTGGAGAAGAAAGGAACTTGTAGTCGCCCAACGTGATAGTAACATCTGGCACCTCCAGACTAGCACTCAAACGTTTGCCAGGAGAAACGATATCCATTTGTTTACCCAAATGAGAAGAAATGAACTCATGCTTGGTAAAAAATGGCTTTGACATGAAACAATGCGATGCACCCGTGTCAAAAAGAACTTTAGCTGGAATATCATTAACAGGAAGGTTACCCATGATCACATCTAACGAGTCCTCTGCCTGAGCTGCATTCATCAAATTGACCTTGGCATGCTTGGGGTTATGCTTGACCACAGCTGTACTTGCCGATCTGACAGGAGGAGGAGGAGGAAGACGCCTCTGGTTGAGACACTTGTTGGTATAGTGACCCTTCTGTTGGCACTTGTTGCACGTGACCTCTGAAAGCGGACGGTGATACGGAGCACTCGATCTTGGAGGTTGAGACGAAGTCTTGTTCTGAAAGCCAGGGTTGGGTGGGTGGGAAGAACCACTGCCACCTTTGCTCTTCTGCTGAAATGGCTGACGGAATGGAGGAGGAGGAAGCCAAAACTTCTGCTGCTTGGCCACTTGAGTAGAGGAAGAAGGAGTAACATCTCTGACTCGCTTCCTAGAAGCATCACACCTCAACTGAGCAGCCTCTTGCTTCAGTGCCATGTTGTAGAACTCATCGTACCTCAAGGGCTCAAAGAGAACAAGAGCGAGCTGGATATCTTCTCTGAGACCACCCCTGAACTGGTATATCATGCTCTTCTCATCAGGCACGTCCTGCTTGGCAAAGCGGGCAAGCTTCTGGAACAACTTGTTGTAGTCATAGACAGACAAAGAGCCTTGCCTCAGATTGCGGAATTCCTCACGCTTGCTTTCAACCACACTTTGCGGAATATGATGAGCTCGGAAATCTCGACGGAATTCATCCCAAGTGATAACACGTCCACCTCTGGAATCCTTGTACTGCTGGAACCATTCTGCAGCTTGATCTTTGAGTTGGAAGGAAGCGAACTTGACAAAGTCCTCAGGCCTAATGTTACTGCACTCGAAATGCTTACACAGATCCACAAGCCAATCGTCAGCATCGGTTGCCTCAACACAATTGCTGAAACTCTTTGGCCCGTTAGCAAGGAACTGGTTGAGTGTAGCAAAGTGACTCTGATTGCTGCCTTGATTCCCTTGACTGCCTTGATTGCGCTCTTGAAGAATTTGCATGATCAGCTGAGTGTTTGCATTGGTTGCGGCCATCACAGCTTGCCATGCCTCTGGAGGAGGTGGAGGCAGTGGCGGATCAGGATTCGGAGTCGTGCGCGTTGGAGGAGCCATCCTGAAGAGGTTGACCACCATTAGCACATTGACAGATAAATATTGAAGCTGAATCTAATGGAATGAAAATTGCAACATATAGTCTTCACATCCGAACAAAATGAATGAATGCATTCCTCTTGAAATGGTCACATATCCATAAATTGAGAAGCCACGTAGAATTAAGTAGAGAAATAAATCAACAAGGTACGGATCAAGAACGAATAATCGGTCAGAAATCCCAATCTCAAACCAATATCCGTGGAAGAAGAACTAGAGCTACTAGAATTTCCACCTATGAAACTCCCGAACTTTTCCGGTTATGCAATCAGGTGTTGGGGATACAGGGAAAGCATAATATCTCACCCAAACTAGCAAATCCTACATCCAGCTGTATCCATCCTTCAACACATAACCAAGAAAACTTCGGAAACCATCTACCTCAACCTTCGAAAAGCATCTGTTATACAAGTTATGGCGATACTCCCGAACTCCCACCCCAGTACTGGGTGGCGTCGAGGTTATCTCACCAACGAACTGCATAAAAGAGATTTTCGATGTCGGCGAAAATATCTCAAGTATTCCAGAATTGCAACGATAAAATTATGATGACAACACCTCAGAGCTCAACTCCCCAGGACACTTCCACTAAACCCCTGACAGGAGGCACCAAGACAATGTTCTCATCATAAGCCATCGGAACGATTCCAAGATACTCGCGTGATCCTAAAAAAATTTAGTGAAATTTGAGAAGAGAAGAGTCAAAACTCTACGTCAGGATGCCTTACCAGAGCGATGAGGAGACTGGGAAGTAAAAAGAATTCCTAAGCTCTCCGATATATAATTCCTAAATGACTCAAAACATTTTTCTAGACACAACTCGACTGCTAAAAACGATCAAGCAATGGGGCTACTAAGGTCGGGGAAGGCTCTGATTACCAACTTGTAACACCCTCGATGCGACTATAGCTCCCACGTGTCGAGGCACGACTTAGAGACATAATCGCATTGAAGGCATATGTCGCAAGTTAGGCAATCTTCACAAACATCCCATGTAATGTAATAATAAAAGGGGAGAACATAGTTGGCTTACACTCGCCACGTCAATCAAGAACATAAATAAAATTACATCATCCAAAACACTCATGGCCCGACTACGGCGCCAAAATAGAAGAAAACCCAACATGCGACAATGGTCCCAATCACCCCCAACTGGGCACCACTACTGATCATCGGGAAAGGAAACGTAGTAATGCTGAGAGTCCTCATCGAACTCCCACTTGAGCTCGTAC
Organism: Triticum dicoccoides; assembly: GCF_002162155.2. Classification (NCBI taxonomy): domain Eukaryota; kingdom Viridiplantae; phylum Streptophyta; class Magnoliopsida; order Poales; family Poaceae; genus Triticum; species Triticum dicoccoides. Next base: position 399,126,742 of record NC_041386.1, read on the forward strand.
TCGTCACCTGGAGCGGAATCACCTGGACCTGCATCTGGAGTTATAGTAATCTGTGAGCCACAGGGACTCAGCAATCTCGCACCCTCGCGATCAAGACTATTTAAGCTTATAGAAAGGGTAAGGCAATATATATGTGGAGCTGCAGCAAGCGACTAGCATATATGGTGGCTATCTTATTCGCAAAAGAGAGCGAGAAGAGGAGGCAAAGCACGAGCGAGAAACTAGAGAGCAACCTGCGCGAACATAACTCCAACACCGTGTCCACTTCCCGGACTCCGCCAAGAAGAGGCCATCACGGTAACACACTCAGTTGATTCATTTAATTAATTAAGGTTCAAGTTATCTACAACCGGACATTAACAAATTCCCATCTGCCCATAACCGCGGGCACGGCTTTCGAAAGTTCAATCCCTGCAGGGGAGTCCCAACTTAGCCCAAGACAAGCTCTCACGGTCAATGAAGGAATAGACCTCCTCCCAAGATGTTCCGATCAGACTCGGTATCTCGGTAACTCAAGACACTTCGACAGGTTAAAACAAGACCAGCAACACCGCCCGAATGTGCCGACAAATCCCGATAGGAGCTGCACATATCTCGTTCTCAGGGCACACTCATATAGGTCAAGCTACGAGTAAAACTAACCCTCAAGTTTCCCCGAGGTGGCCCCGCAGGCTGCCCGGTTCGGACCAACACTCAGAGGGAGCACTGGCCCGGGGGGGTTAAAATAAGATGACCCTTGAGTCTGCAGAACCCAAGGGAAAGAAAAGGCTAGGTGGCAAATGGTAAAACCAAGGTTGGGCATTGCTGGAAAAGCTTTAATCAAGGCGAACTATCAAGGGGTTCCCATTATAACCCAACCGCGTAAGGAACGCAAAATCCGGGAACATAACACCGATATGACGGGAACTAGGGCGGCAAGAGTGGAACAAAATACTAGGCGAGAGGCCGAGCCTTCCACCCTTTACCAAGTATATAGATGCATTAAGATAACATAGCAAAATAATGATATCCCAACAAGTAAATAAAAGATGTTCCAACAAGGAACGGCCTCCAATCTTCACCTGCAACTAGCAACGCTATAAGAGGGGCTGAGAAAAGCGGTAACATAGCCAATCAACGGTTTGCTAGGACATGGTGGGTTAGAGGTTCAACATGGCAATTGGGAGGCTGACAAGCAACAGGTAGGCATCATAGCATCGGCATAGCAAGAGCGAGCAAACTAGCATAGCAAAGATAGTAGTGATTTCGAGGGTATGATCATTTTGCCTGCACAGTTGTCAGAGTTGACTGGATCCTCACAAGCAAACTCAACGGGCTCCTCGGTAGCAAACTCGTCTCCCGGCTCTACCCAAACAAGACAAACAAGCAACAAGGATACAATCAACCACGCGCAAGGATCAAGCGATATGATGCAATGATGATATGCTATGCGGGATGCGATGCGGGATGCAAAATGCAAGATATGACAGGAAATGCATGAACCTGGCCTCAGCTTGGAATTCCAAGGGTGCCACTGGAAAGATGAGATGAAATCGCTTGAAAACGATATAAAGAACGCCGGAATCGGAGTTACGGTTTGGAAATGGCAAGCGTTTCAAAAACAACACCGGTCTGCGATTTACAGCAAGTAGGAATCTAAACGCAATGAAATGAACATGCTACAGCCACCAAACATGACAACAAAATACATGGCAAGGATGCACACAAGATGCTTAACAAAAGACTAGCACTGAGCTACGGCCAATTCATCCATTAACAGGTTCAAACAAGCATGGCAAAAACGCAAATGCAAAACAGATCTCAGACTTAGTGAAATTAACACTAGTCTGAAATTTCAGATCACGAAGCCCTCTTCGGAGCAGCAAAACAACATGATACATGACCTAAATATGACAAAGAAGAGCATGGCATGGAGCTACTCAACAAGCTTAACAAAAGTCCCAAAGTGACCTGGGGCCAAAAGGGATCACAAACTATACTAACGGGCACATGAACATAGCTCAAACGCAATCAGTTTTCAGACTTGGTGAAAACTGAGACATGCTGAAATATAACTCACGAAGGCATGTAAACGAGCTCGATGCACTCACCACAGTGCAAGTCATGGCAAGGCAAGCATACATTCATTAAGAAGGAACAAAATACGAGCTAGACATGGCAAGAACAATGGCATGGCATGCACGGATCAACTACTATAACATCGGCAAAATCGCAAACTAGTTTACGATCTGCCCAGATTCACAACGAAGCAAAAATAGAGCTCGATTGACTCAAGCTAGGATGCTCCATAATTGCAAACAAAGACATGGATGGATAGAGCATAACAAGATTCACAAAACTCCCTTACTGATCATCCTCAAAAGAGGCACGTATCACTAGGAAACAAGCTGAACATATGGCATCATGAACTAAATAATCCCAGACTTAGTGAAAACAACAAAGTCTCTGAAAACAGATTTACCGGGTGCCTCACTTTGCAAGCTTGCACAAGTCACCACACACATCCTAAAAATGCATGGGTTGCACCTCTGGAAAGAAGACAAAATTCTTAACAAAACATATGAAGGACTCACGGGCATAGCATGCACACAACAATCATGGCAAAAATGACAAAAGTCTAAGATGAACTAGCGGATCTGACAATTAACTCACGAAGCCTCCTTCTAACAGCATTTCGGGCATCAAGATGAGCTCAAATGAAAATGATTCAATGGAATGAAATGATATACTCTTCGAGGCGAACATTTTGATATATTATATGTCCAAAACGGAGATACGGATGCGAAGTTACAGCAGGTCAAAGTTTGCTCGAAAAATTAGAGGGAGAGGGAAAAAGTCAACCCTCAAGAACAGATCTAGGGTTTCTCCGCGGGGTACTGTAGCACTTCGCGAAAACCGAGGATGGCCGGGGTTGAAGGAGGCGCCGGGGCCGGATCCGGGGTCGGCCGGCGACGGCGAAGGGCG
>NC_041386.1:399130151-399132678 GCF_002162155.2 Triticum dicoccoides
GGCGGCGGGAGCGGGACTCGGGGGCCGGCGATGGGCCTGCCCGGGCCGGCGACGCGGAGGTGGTGAGGCTCCACGTGGCGGCTTGCGGGTGGACGGGCTGCGGCGGCGGACGCGTTCGGCCGGGGGCGGACGTGTCCGTCGGTGGCGGGGATCCTCTTTTTTTTTAGACTAGGGTTTCGGGGAGAGAGAGATCCGAAAATGAAGGGGGTGTATTTATAGGCATAAGTGGAGCTAGGAGAGTCCAAATGAGGTGCGGTTTTCAGCCACGCGATCGTGATCGAACGCTCTAGGACATGGAGCAGAGTTTGGTGGGTTTTGGGCCAAAATTGAGGGGTGTTGGGCTGCAACACACACGAGGCCTTTTCGGTCCCTCGGTTAACCGTTGGAGTATCAAACGAAGTCCAAATGGCACGAAACTTGATGAGATGATCAAAGATTTTGGGTGTATACAAAGTTTATGAGAAACTTGTATTTCCAAAGAAGTGAGTGGGAGCACTATAGAATTTCCGATGAGTATGTGTTGTTAACATGTTGTTGATCAGAAATGATGTAGAATTTCTAGAAAGCATGCAGAGTTATTTGAAAAGTGTTTTTCAATGGAAAGCCTGGATTAAGCTACTTGAACGTTGAGCATCAAGATCTATAAGGATAGATCAAAATGCTTAATGGTACTTTCAAATGAGCACATACCTTGACATGATCTTGAAGGTGTTCAAGATGGATCAGTCAAAGAAGGAGTTCTTGCCTGAGTTGTAAGGTATGAAGTTAAGACTTAAAGCTCGACCACGGCAGAAGAAAGAGAAAGGACGAATGTCGTCCCCTATGCTTTTGTCATAGGCTCTATACGGTATGCCATGCTAAGTACCGCACCTGATGTGTGCCTTGCCACATGTCTGGCAAGAGGGTACAAAGGTGATCCAGGAGTGGATCACTAGATAGCGGTCAAAATTGTCCTTGGAGTAATAAGGACATGTTTCTCGATTATGGAGGTGATAAAGAGTTCGGCGTAAAGGGTTACATCGATGCAAGCTTTAACACCTATCCGAATGACTCTGAGTAGCAAACCGGATACATATAGTGGAGCAACCATTTGGAATAGCTCCAAGTGGAGCGTGGAAGCAGCATTTATAATATGACCTAGAGATTTGCAAAGTACATACGGATCTGAATGTTGCAGACCCGTTGACTAAAACCTCTCTCATAGGCAAAACATGATCAAACCCAGAACTCATTGAGTCTTAATCACATGATGATGTGAACTAGTTTAGTGACACTAGTAAACTCTTTGGATGTTGGTCACATGGCGATGTGACTTGTGAGTGTTAATCACATGGCGATGTGAACTAGATTATTACGGTTTAGAGGCAATAATAAATTGATTATTATTATATTTCCTTGTTCATGACAATCGTTTATTATCCATGCTAGAATTGTATTGATAGGAAACTCAGATACATGTGTGGATACATAGACAACACCATGTCCCTAGTAAGCCTCTAGTTGACTAGCTCATTGATCAATAGATGGTTACGGTTTCCTGACCATGGACATTGGATGTCGTTGATGACGGGATCACATCATTAGGAGAATGATGTGATGGACAAGACCCAATGCTAAGCCTAGCACATAGATCGTGTAGTTCGTTTGCTAAAGCTTTTCTAATGTCAAGTATCATTTCCTTAGACCATGAGATTGTGCAACTCCCGGATACCGTAGGAATACTTTGGGTGTTCCAAACGTCACAACGTAACTGGGTGGCTATAAAGGTGCTCTACGGGTATCTCCGAAAGTGTCTGTTGGGTTGGCACGAATCGAGACTGGGATTTGTCACTCCGTGTAAACGGAAAGGTATCTCTGGGCCCACTCGGTAGGACATCATCATAATGTGCACAATGTGACCAAGGAGTTGATCACGGGATGATGTGTGATGGAACGAGTAAAGAGACTTGCTAGTAACGAGATTGAACAAGGTATCGGGATACCGACGATCGAATCTCGGGCAAGTATCGTACCGCTAGACAAAGGGAATTGTATACGGGATTGATCGAATCCTCGACATCGTGGTTCATACGATGAGATCATCGTGGAAAATGTAGGAACCAACATGGGTATCCAGATCCCGTTGTTGGTTATTGACCGGAGAACATCTCGGTCATGTCTGCATGGTTCCCGAACCCATAAGGTCTACACAGTTAAGGTTCGATGACGCTAGGCTTATAAAGGAAGTTTGTATGTGGTTACCGAATGTTGTTCGGAGTCCCGGATGAGATCCCGGACGTCACGAGGAGTTCCGGAATGGTCCGGAGGTAAAGATTTATATATGGGAAGTCCTGTTTTGGTCACCGAAAAAGTTTCGGGTTTTATCGGTAACGTACTGGGACCACCGGGAGGGTCCCGGGGGTCCACCAAGTAGGGCCACCAGCCCCAGAAGGTTGCGTGGGCCAAGTGTGGTAGGGGACCAGCCCCAGGTGGGCTGGTGCGCCCCCCCCCCCCACCAAGGCCCAAGGCGCAGGGAGAGTGGGAGGGG
>NC_041386.1:399132910-399139333 GCF_002162155.2 Triticum dicoccoides
CTCTCTTCCCCCTTGGCCGCACCCTAGATGGGTTTTGGGGGATGTCGCCCCCCCTAGGGAGGGAACCCTAGATGGGGGCTCAGCCCCTCCCCTTCCCCTATATATACTTGAGGTTAGGGGGCCACAACACACACGATTTGATCTCTCCCTGGCGCAGCCCTACCCCTCTCCCTCCTTGTCCCTTGCGGTGCTTGGCGAAGCCCTGCTGGAGTACCACACTCCTCCACCACTAACACGCCGTTGTGCTGCTGCTGGATGGAGTCTTCCTCAACCTCTCCCTCTCTCCTTGCTGGATCAAGGCATGGGAGACGTCACCGGGTTGTACGTGTATTGAACGCGGAGGTGCCATCCGTTCGGCACTAGGATCTCCGGTGATTTGGATCACGACGAGTACGACTCCTTCAACCCGTTCTCTTGAACGCTTCCGTATAGTGATCTACAAGGGTATGTAGATGCACTCTCCTTCCCCTTGTTGCTAGTTTCTCCATAGATAGATCTTGGTGACACGTAGGAAAATTTTGAATTTCTGCTACGTTCCCTAACAGGCAGCGTCGCCGTGTTATCTTTAACCCAGAGGTCTCAGTTAACCTCGTCAGTTCAGGATCCGAGTCCGCTTCAGGAGAGGTCCCCGCCGCACCACCCAAGCAGTAGAGTTTTTGAGTATTCGCAGTTGTCAGGATGGTGTACGAGTGTAGTCGTATGAGTCATGAAGTTTCGTTTCATGTATGAGAGTAGTTGAACCTGGCATGTTATGTATTTTCATGTATGAGTCTATGTATAATTATGTTGGGACTCTATTTTATTCATTGTATTTTTCCGTCATTTCGGTTTTCCTCGGGCTTTTGTTGCCGGCTTTTCCCCATTTTATTTTGAATGCTTCTCATCTCGGTTGCGTTGTCTTGGGAAAAATCACAATAGGATGCCGCGGAGAGGCAGCAGTAGCAACGTTCGCGAGGGTACTCATGTTCGTCATTCCGCACGACAGGAAGGACGCTCTCCTGAGCTGTACGTTCCACCGCCGCCTCCACCGCCAAATCCGCCCTCCACCGAGCAAATTCTGCGAATGTTTGAGGAAATACGAAGTAATGATCTGATTGAAATTTTAAGAAGTGTGCAAGCTATGGTTGGGTAGAATGGGAATCAGAACGGTCATCACTCCAAGCTACCATATTTTCAAAGGACCAAGCCTCCCAGTTTTAGTCAGGTTATTGACCCCTTGGAAGCAGACGATTGGCTGCGAACTATTGAGAGGAAACTTGAGATTGCTTGTACCGAGGAAGGTGATAAAGTTCCATTTGCAACTCATTATCTTGAAGGTGTTGCTGCCATATAGTGGGAAAATATAAAAGCCATGTGGCCTACTGATGAAGAAATTACCTGGTAAAAATTCAAGGATCGGTTCCGGAAGTTTCACATCCCTACTAGAATTATGAAGACTAAGCAGCAAGAATTTCTTGCGCTCCACCAAGGGAATCAGTCTGTGGGTGAATATTTGCAAAAATTCAATCATCTGTCATGTTACTCCCTTCATGATGTGGACACTGAAGAAAGAAAGATTGACAGATTTCTTGGTGGATTAAACCCGCAACTCCGGTGTACTCTCAGTATGTTTGATTTTCTAGATTTCCAAACTCGGGTGAACAAGGCTTTCATTGTTGAAAGGGAGCACAGGCTTGTATCAGATAATAAGCCTGCTAGCAATGATCACAAGCACAAGTTTGAGCCAAAGAAGGATGGGCAGCCCGTGCAAAAGGCTCGTACCTGGCAGCAGACTCAAGTGGAATACAAGCCCAATTGGCAACAGAATGTTAACAAGACCACCACTCAAGTCAAGAATGTCGTGACCAACCCAGTGCACGAGGAGCAACAGCGCAACAACTCTTGATTCAGTTGTGGTCAAACCTGACATTATGCCAGACAGTGTCCCAAGAACAGCAAGGCAAATGCTCTATTCAGGCCACAAGTCAACTTTACGGAATCATGTCCGAACCAGCAAAACATCACTGGGCATGTTCATCACCTCTCCGTAGATGAAGCCCAAGAAAACCCCGAAGTCGTCATTGGTATGTTTCATGTTAATAGCATACCTGTAGTTATTTTATTTGGCTCTGGGGCTTCCCACTCTTTTATCTCTTGGAGTTTTGCTGCCCAAAACAAATTTCCTTATTCGCTTTTGGGCAAGAATATGCTGGTACAAACCCCGGGATCCTTAATCAAGAGCAATCTGGTCTGCCGTAATCTGGAAATCAATATCAACGGAGTCTGATTTTCAACTTATTTGGTAATCATTGAGTCAGTAAACTGGATGTTATCTTGGGTATGAATTGGCTGACTCAATATCAAGTATGCATAAATTGCGCGACCCGAGAAGTCACTTTGACCAGTCAGCAGGGGCAGACTACCAAATTCTATGCTCGCTGGTCTTCACCGCTGTGGCTGAATTGGAATTAATTCCTGTGGTCAGTGAATTTCCTGATGTATTCCCAGAAGAGCTGCTAGGCATGCCCCCAGATCGAGAGCTTGAGTTCGCAATAGATCCTGTGCCCGGAACCGCACCGTTATACAAGAAGTATTACCGGATGCCCTCATCAGAATTAGTGGAGCTAAAGAAACAGCTTGATGAAATGCTCCAGAAAGGATATATCCGTCCTAGCTCTTCACCATGGGGATCACCTGCTATCTTCGTGGACAAAAAGGATGGCAGCCTCCGCATGTGTGTGGATTACGAACAGCTCAATGATGTCACCATAAAAAAAATATGTTGCCAAGGATTGATGACTTGTTTGATCAGATCAGTGGGGCCAAGGTATTCTCCAAGGTTGATTTACGGACAGGATATCATCAGCTCAAGATTAAAAAGGAAGATATTTCTAAGACCGCATTTACCACTCGATACGGTCTTTATGAATATACAGTTATGTCCTTTGGGCTCACCAACGCCCCTGCCTTCTTCATGCATATGATGAACAAAGTGCTCATGGACTTCCTCGATAAGTTCGTGGTGGTCTTCATCGATGACATACTTATTTACTCAAGAAGTGAAGAAGATCACAAAGAACATCTCCGAGCGGTGTTACAACGACTCCGCGACCATCAGCTTTACGCCAAATTCAGTAAATGCGAATTTTGGCTCAAGCAGGTTGGATTCCGTGGACACATGCCATCCGCCAAAGGTATAGCTATGGACCCGAGCAAAGTAAAGGATGTGCTCAATTGTTTCCACCTACAACTGTATCACAGATTCAGCGTTTTCTTGGATTAGCCGGGTACTACCTTCGTTTCGTTGAAGGGTTTTCCAAGATTGCTAAACCATGACGGAGCTGCTCAAAAAGGATAAGAAGTTTGAATGGACTGAGGACTGTGAGAAAAGTTTCAGTGAGCTAAAGGTCCGGTTGATGACTGCACCTGTGCTGACTCTTCCTGATATCTACCGTAGTTTCGATGTATACTATGATGCCTCCAGACAAGGACTTGGATGCGTACTTATGCAAAACAGCAAGGTAGTGGCCTATGCATCATGGCAGTTACAACCCCACGAGGGAAATTATCCTACTCATGATCTAGAATTGGCCACGATGATTCATGATCTAAAAATTTGGAGACACTATCTCATCGGGAAGAGGTGCCAAATTTTTACCAATCACAAAAGTCTCAAGTATATATTTACTCAGCCAGATTTAAATCTCCATCAATGAAGATGGCTTGAGTTAGTCAAGGATTATGACCTTGGAATCAATTACCACCCGGGTAAGGCCAACATGGTTGCCGATGCACTCAGTCGAAAGCCTGTCAGCCTGAATGTCATATTGAAATCCTTGCCTCCGGAACTTCAAGAGGAGATTGCTCAGCTCAACCTGGTCATAGTTGATGCCGGCCTTGCTAATATTTTGGAAGTAGCCCCCACACTTGAGGAAGAGATCTGCAAGGCCTAGACAGCTTACACCGTCCTGCCGAAGCGTGCCAAGAACATGGTGGCAGGACAGTCTTCAGACTTCAATTTGGTACCCTCCGTTTTCGTGGAAGGCTTTGTGTACCCAATCAAACGGAGTTAAAGCAGAAAATCCTGTCAGAAGCACATGAATCTTCGTATTCTATTCACCCTGGAGGTACAAAAATGTATGAAGACCTTCGATAAATATTCTGGTGGGATGGAATGAAGAAAGACATTGCCTATTTTGTGGCTTGTTGCGACATATGCAACAAGGTAAAGGCGGAGCATCAGAAGCCAGCCGGACTTCTCCAACCATTGCCAGTTTCACAATGGAAATGGGATGATATCTACATGGATTTCATCACAGGACTACCCTAGACTCAGCGAGGCAATGATGCACTCTGGGTCATAGTGGACACCTTAACCAAGGTTGCTCACTTTATTCCAATCAAAACCACATATCGAGCAGATCAACTTGCTCAGCTGTATGTATCCAGAATAGTCAGTCTGCATGGAGTGCCCCGAACTATCACGTTTGACCGAGGTTCACTTTTTACCTCTGCTTTTTGGTCACGTCTCCATCAAGCCTTGGGGACAGCCCTGAAATACAGTACCGCTTATCATCCTCAGACTGATGGACAGATAGAGCGAGTAAATCAAATACTCGAAGATATGCTGCGAGCCTGTGCTTTGGCCCAAGGACCAAAATGGGAAGACTGTCTGTCGTATGCAGAGTTCTCTTACAACAACAGCTTCCAAACCAGTCTAAAAATGTCACCATATGAGGCTTTGTATGGCCGTAAGTGCCACACCCCATTAAATTGGTCTCAAACTGGAGATAGCCTTATCTTCAGAATAGATCTCATGATGGAAGCTGAGAAACAAGTTAAGGAAATAAGAGACAGATTGCATTTGGACAAATCCCGACAGAAGAGTTATTATGATGCAAAGCACCGTCATATCAGCTTTGAACCCAGAGAACACGTATACCACCGAGTCACTCCTATGAAGGGAATCAAGAGATTCAGACTCGTGGAAAGTTGGCACCCAGATTTATTGGTCCATTTCCAGTTATGTCACGAGTGGGTACTGTTGCATATCAGTTGGAACTACCCCCTGAATTGTCGGACGTGCACAGCGTGTTTCATGTTTCACAGTTGAGGCGATGCATATCGCCGCCTGAGAAAAAGACTGCTATGACTGAGATAGAGTTGGCAAAGGACTTAACATATGAAGAGAGACTGGTTAAAATTTTGGATCAGATGGAAAGGGACACTCGTAGCAAAGTAAGAAAGTTCTACAAGGTTCAGTGGGAGCATCACACAGAGTCAGAATCAACATGGGAACGGGAGGAATTTCTTAAGCCTCATTATCCAGAATGGTTTTCCCAAGAAACTGAATCTCGAGGACGAGATTCATTCTAAGTGGGGGAGGTTTGTGACAGCCTGGTTTTGCCCTCTTTTCTTTGCCTGGCTTTTAGTTGGTTTGAATTTGAAATTTTGAGTTTTGAATCTTTTCATATGGACTTAAACACTTGGGTACCCCTTGGCTTTCACCCAAGTGTCCCATTTCCCTCTCTAACCCTCATTCCCACTCTGGTTCATCTCAAAATCATTATTGGAATATTTTTCTTAAATGAAAAATATTCATTTTCCTCTCTTAAACCCCAGTCAGCTCAATGTGCTCCAAAGCAACCCTAGTTTTTCTTGCCCACAAAAATATGAAAAAATTCACAAATATCTTTGAACCCTAGGGCACCTTCTTGAGCAAAAATATTTCATCACTTTTTGGAATATTTTTGGTACAGAAAATATTTTCTGTTCTCGACAGAAATGGTGGTTTCTACAGCAACTACCCTTTTACTTGCTCCAATATGGCTGATTTTTCTTGTCAATCATCACCTTAGGAGATGATTGCTAACCTCCAAAGCCCAGCTCCCAACTCCCAGCCGTTTGACCTCAGTAACCTCTCAAAGTTACTAATCAGAAACTTACTAGGCTTGTGAAATCTTTTCTACTGCGTCTGGATCCAAACCAAATCGTGGTAATCTTCAAAACTACCACGAACAACAAGCCAGACATGAGTTTTGGACTTAGGTCGGCCTGAGGGCAAAGCTCACGCGGTGACCACATGTGTACACGATGCCAATCTGCGTGTCGACGTGCTCTGAGTGCCGCCGAGCGCTCTGTTTCGCGCGTGCTCGCTTCCCCGCCTGCCTAAGCGTGCCAAACCTTGCCACAATCTTTGTCCTAGCTCCATTAACTCTCCCCTAGCACTCGTTGACGCTTGAGCTCGCCGCAGCAAGCACGGGCGCGGTCCGGCCAACACAACAGTGCGCTCTGCACTGTGCTCATCGCCTTCCTCTCGATCCTGTGCTCGTCCCCGATCGCCCACAGTCCCTGCGTGAGCTGTGTCGCCTTCTCCCTCTCTCTCTGACGCCGCTCGTCGCCGGGCGCCGTGTCCAGGTGTCACCGGCGGAGCCCGATCACCCC
>NC_041386.1:399139766-399152368 GCF_002162155.2 Triticum dicoccoides
GGAGCCCTCCCCAGCCTTCTCGAGAACCATCCTCCACTCCCACACACTCCACAACCTCGTAGAGAACCGTTTCCCGGCCGGTGTGACGTCGTGAGACCGTTGCGCCAGGTGTCTTCCAGTTATTCGCTGCTTGTTGCCGTGTCATTCGCTTGTGTGTTGCATCTTGTCATGTCATCATGTGCATTGCATCATCATGTTTTCAAAACTTGCTTTCGTCTGGGTCTCCCAGTCCTTCCCGTTGTCCGTTCTGGGCCCAGACACACTTGCACGCGCCCGCGGCACGTCTGAATTATTATTCTATAAGTGGCTGAAAATGTTCTCGGAATGGGATGAGAGTTGGCGTGCAGTCTTTGTTATAGTGTAGGTATACCGCCTACCAAGTTTCGTCGCATTCGGAGTCCGTTTGATGCCCGAATGGATAATTATAGCGACAATATAGTCGGTCAAATCGTCAGACGTTTTCGGTCTCCAAAAACTGTTGCCGGGCTTTCCCTCTCTTTTCTCCCTAGACCGTCTACATAGTCCACTACCTACCACCAGGCCCAACCTAACCTCTCTCGTCAACCTGCGGCCCTCCTCGCGCGCGCGTCTGAAAGCTGTCCCGGAACCGACCCGGACAGTCGTCACCGTTGGGTTCGGATCATCCCCAAACATCTATAAACCATCTTGGTTTCGTTAATTGGGCTCCTTAACCAATTTATTCTAAACCGCCCGATTACAATCGGACGGACCGAATACCCCTTAACCTAATCCAACAACATATATAAAGAAAGCAACCCTAAATTTTAGGGGAGCTGTCCCATCCTCCTCCTCACCGGCGCCATTCCAAATCCTCTCGGGATCCCACCTGCCCAAATCCTCCGCCACCTTCCCACCATTGCTCTCCGTGCCCAACCAACCACGCCGCATCTCTGATCCAAAAAAAATTCCTCTCGGCCTCCCCACCTCGAGCTCCTACCAGGTCACCATGCCGCCTTCACGAGCCTTCCCCTCGATCCACCATCCACCTCGAGCAACAGTAGGTGCCTCCGCACGCGTGCCACCGGAGCCCCGAGCCGCCACCGCGTCGTCCTTCGTACTCACAGCCGTCTTGGCCTATGACCACAGGAGCCCTCCCGAGCGGGAACGCTCACGCCCGAGGCCCCAGCTGGCCCAAGCTCCTTCGTCCGCAGCACCGGAGCCCCTCCGCCGTCGAGCAACACTAGCAATTGAGCCCCGCGCCGCCCTTCCTCCCTTCCCCTCGCTCGTCTCTCTCCCTCACTTCGCGATCTCTCTCTCTTCAGGATGAACAGGAAGCCTCCATGGATGCCAAGCCGCCAAGCCTCCCGAGCTCCTCGACCACAGCCTCGCGCGCCCGAACCCTGCGCCTGTCCTCGCGACCAGTCGCGTCGCCGGAGACCACCGTCAGCAGGTCCCTCTGCCGTGCCCCTCCTTCTCCTTCCTCCCTCCATCCCCTTCTCTGGTTCCTCAAGCTCTCTCTGTGCCGCTCTCACAGGAACCCCGCCGTGGATGCAGACTTCAAGCCACCACCGCTGCTGTCGGAGACGCCATGACCGCGCCGGAGTTTTGCCTCGTTCCCCGGCCATCCTCGCCGGCCTCCGGTTTCGGCTCGCCGCGCCGGGATTTCCCAGTCGTCGCCTGCTTCGTCATCATCATGCCAAGGCCGATGCCCCTCTGCTCGGCTGACCTCGTCGCTGCCTCCCCACGCCTACCGACCATCAGATCCGCGCCACTCCACCGCCTCGTCTCCACCCCCCTGTCACGCCATCAGTCACCGGAGCCCCGTGCAGTTGTGCCACTGCCTGTCTGCGACCTCCTCTGCTTCCAATCAAGAGAACGACAAGTCCCAGCCCCTCGCTTCGCCTCTAGATTGGACCGATCGAGCCGCTGCCCTGCTTCCGGCCCAGCCAAAGCCACTTTAGCCAGCCTACCTCTATGTCGAACAGGCCAAGGCCCACTGGGTGAGGCCACGCCCCAATGCCCCACCTTTTGTTTTTTTTTTCTCTTGTTGGGCTTGTCTCAGTTTCGGCCCATATAGTGTTTTTTTCCTGTCTGCGATTTAGATTTTATCCAGAGGTTTTTTGTTTGGAGAAAAGTCCCTAAACTTCATGCATTTAATAACTCCTGAACTATGCATCATATGTAAAAAAAACTCCAAATATGTAACTCGCTTAGAATTTTACCTAGTTTCATAATATCCAACTTTCATGCACGTTTACAATGTTTAAAATGGTGTTTGTTTTAATTTGCTCAAATGTCATGTTAAAATGCTTTATTTCATAACTAAATAACCGTAGCTCCAAATTTAATAAATTTTATATGTAAATGGGGTAGAAAAATGCCTAGTTTAACATGGTGACTTTACTTTGCATGGTTAACAACTCTAAAATATGGCTTAGGGCAGAACAGTACCAAATCCATAACATGCACATGAGGATTTTCCAGAATTGTTGTTTGTTATTTCCGGCCTCATTTATACTTGCCTAGATAGGTAGTTTTCATATGCTTCACCTCTTGCCATGCTAACCAACATTTAATATTGTTGAGTACCTAAACGAGAGAGAACTAAATAAGTCAACTGGTGTTTTCTTCAATATGCAACTTCGTTCCATATTGAGCTCCACTTAATTTGTAGTGTTGTTTGTTACACTTTGCCATGCCATGCTTCATTAAACCGGACATGCATCATACTTGGTTGTGCATCATGCCATGATTATGTGATGGTTGTTTACCAGGTTGTTTGCTTCTTTCCGGTAATGCTTCTTCGGGTAAGTTCTGATAACGTCACGTTTGTGAGGATCCGTTCCACTACATCTGTTTGTCTTCTTCCTAGACTCGTTCTTCTTCTTTGCGGGATCTCAGGCAAGATGACCATACCCTCGAAATCACTTTTATCTTTGCTTGCTAGTTGATCGCTCTGTTGCTATGCCGCGATACCTACCACTTGCTTTATCATGCCTCCCATATTGCCATGTCAAGCCTCTAACCCACCTTTCCTAGCAAACTGATGTTTGGCTATGTTACCGCTTTGCTCAGCCCCTCTTACAGCGTTGCTAGTTGCAGGTGAAGATGAAGTTTGTTCTATGTTGGAACATGGTTATGTTGGGATATCGCAATATCTCTTATTTTAATTAATGCATATATATACTTGGTAAAGGGTGGAAGGCTCGGCCTTATGCCTGGTGTTTTGTTCCACTCTTGCCGCCCTAGTTTCCGTCATACCGGTGTTATGTTCCTTGATTTTGTGTTCCTTACGCGGTTGGGTGTTATGGGAACCCCTTGATAGTTCGCTTTGAATAAAACTCCTCCAACAAGGCCCAACCTTGGTTTTAACATTTGCCACATAAGCCTTTTTCCCTTGGGTTCTATAGACTCAAGGGTCATCTTTATTTTAAACCCCCGGGCCAGTGCTCCTCCGAGTGTTGGTCCAAACTGAGCGATGTCCGGCGCTCCCTGGGCAACCAGGGTCTATGCCAACCCGACATCTTGCCCATCCGGTGTGCCCTGAGAACGAAATACGTGCGACTCCTATCGAGATTTGTCGGCACATCGGGTGGCTTTGCTGGTCTTGTTTTACCATTGTCGAAATGTCTTGTAATCGGGATTCCGAGTCTGATCGGGTCTTCCTGGGAGAAGGAATATCCTTCGTTGACCGTGAGAGATTGTGATGGGCTAAGTTGGGACACCCCTGCAGGGTTTGAACTTTTGAAAGTCGTGCCCGCGGCTATGGGCAGATGGGAATTTGTTAATGTCCGATTGTAGAGAACTTGACACTTAACTTCATTAAAATGCATCAACCGCATGTGTAGCCGTGATGGTCTCTTCTCAGCAGAGTCCGGGAAGTGAACATGGTTCTTGTGTTATGTTTGAACGTAAGTAGTTTCAGGATCACTTCTTGATAACTTCTAGTTCACGACCGTTGTGTTGCTTCTCTTCTCGCTCTTATTTGCGTAAGTTAGCCACCATATATGCTAGTGCTTGCTGCAGCTCCACCTCACTCCCCTTTCATACCCATAAGCTTAAATAGTCTTGATCTCGCGGGTGCTGGATTGCTGAGTCCTCGTGGCTCATAGATACTTCCAAACAGTTGCAGGTGCCGATGATACCAGTGCAGGTGACGCAACCCAGCTCAAGGGGGAGCTCGATGAAGATCTTGATAGTTGTTTTGTTTCTTTTCCTGTTGATCAGTAGTGGAGCCCAGTTGGGACGATCGGGGATCTAGCATTTGGGGTTGTCTTATTTTATTTTGGTTCCCTAGTCGGACCTTTCTTGTATTCTGGATGATGTATGTTTAACTTGTATTTGTGTGAAGTGGTGATTGTAAGCCAACTCTTTATCCCTTTCTTATTCAGTACATGGGATGTGTGAAGATTACCCCTCTTGCGACAAGCCTACCATGCGGTTATGCCTCTAAGTCATGCCTCAACACGTGGGAGATATAGTCGCATCATGGGTGTTACAAGTTGGTAATCAGAGCCATCCCCGACTTAGGAGCCCCCTGCTTGATCGAATCGCTGACGTTGTTGAGTCTAGAACAAAATGTTTTGAGTCTTAGGATTATATATATATCGGAGAGTAGGATTCTTTTTACTCCTCAGTCCCTTCGTCGCTCTGGTGAGGCCTCCTGACATAGAGTTTTGACTCTTCTCTCATCAAATTTCACGAAAAAAATTAGGATCACGCGGGTATCTTGGAATCGTTTCGATAGTCTTGTGACAAAAACATTGTTCTTGGTGCCTCCTGACATTTAGGGGTTGTGGCAGTGTCCCGGGGAGTTGAGCTCCGAGGTGTTGTTGTCACAATTTTATCGTTGCAGTTCTGGAATACCTGAGTTCATCGACATCGAAAATCTCTTTTATGCAGTTGTTGGTGAGATAACCTCGACGCCACCCAGTACTGGGGCGGGAGTTCGGGAGTATTGCCATAACTCGTATAACGGATGCTTTTCGAAGGTTGAGGTAAACGATTTCCAAAGGTTTCTTGGTTATCTGTTGAAGGATGGATATAGCTGGATGTAGGATTTGCTAGTTTTGGGTGAGATGTTATGCTTCCCCTGTATCCCCAACACCTGATTGCATAACCAGAAAGTTTCGGGAGTTTATAAGTGGGAATTCAAGTATCACATAGGATATCTTTCCAACAGACACATGATACGATATAGGGTCTATCATATGTTTGTTCTTGCTTATTTTGCAAGCCAATCCTTTGTTTTTGTTTTCAGTTGTGGTATTCGAGTTGATTCGAAGTCAGATGTGGATTCCATACCTTTTCCTAAGTGGTGTTCTGACATTTCTATGTGAATACTAATCCTTCATGATAATCGATATTGTCATGTCAATCCTTTTCAACCGGCGTGTTTCTCTTCAAGTGGATCCGATCATTTTCAACATCTGCAAGACCCAATCTCAGTTTTTCTCAACGTGGTTCGTTTCATCCGTTCCCAAGTTGCTTTTGTTTTTCCCGCCCTCCCACCCTTGTTTCTTCAAGGACTCAGATTTCTTAATCAACTATCCATTTTATTGATGGAAGTCTCTCCATTCTTTTCCTTCATGTTCTTATCCGGTGATTCTCAGGAAGATACTAAGGCAGCTTCAAGTTCATCATTCTTCTCCGGTGGATTCAAGTCAAGTTTTCGGTGTTGATCATATTCCCTTCCTCGCTTCAAGTGCTTTCGTATGCCGGTGTATCTCTTAATCATTCACTTCTCGCTATTCAATTATTCTGGAGTGCTGAAGATGTCTTAGAAGATTCCCGTTTCCATTCTCAGTTTGCTCAAGTTCTTTTGAGGATGTTATCTCATTCAAGCAACTTAATTCAACCGGCACAATCCCCCTTTCAAGTAATCATTCAACGGTGTTTCTCTTGAGTGGGCCCTAACCCACAGTTCTTTTCCCAGGATCTTACCTGGCTCTTCTATTTTCCCGGAGCTATTCTAAAATTCATTTCAAAGTTTGACGTGAGAATGAATTGTCATCAGTCATATGTCTTTCTTCAAGATCTTTCAAAAAAATTCATCGTTGGCTCAACCTTTCTAATTTTCATTCTGGAGTGCCTCAACAACTCATGGTGGTGTTTCTCGTCGTCATTCTAAAAATTTGAAGACCGAAGACGAGTTTTTCCTCCAAATCTTATCCGTTCTCTCAGAGTTGCATAGTTCAAGCTTGATGCCATCCTCTCATAATTGTTTTCCATTGTGAGAATTATTTTCACCCATCCGGAGAAGTTTAGGAGTCTTTTCAGTTTGATTCTCCGAAGGCCATCATTTCGGGTTTATTCATTCTAGCTTTCAGCTTTTGTTCTCTAATTCTAACCGGTGATTCATCCCTTTACTTCGTTCATTTCCAATTCTTACGGTGGTTCGTTCAAGATTTCTCTTCCTTCGCTATCATATCAATTCATTCGTTCTTTCCAATCCTCCCGATGGTCCGTTGAAGACCTTCCCAAGTTAGTGCAATATCTATCTTAATCCTTTCTACGATAATAAGTAGTATGCCAAATCCGTGAGTGTCATCAATCTAAATTGATGAAGGATAAGCATAATGTAATTCCTATTCTTGTTTCATTGGGTAAATTCAATCCCTTATTCTGGAGGTTCATCAAGATTCTTGATTTCATTTGTTCATCTTTCTTTCCGGAGTTCCAAGTTATTTCAATTGAGTAAATTCAATCCCTTATTCCGGAGGTTCATCAAGATTCTTGATTTCATTTGTTCATCTTTCTTTCCGGAGTTCCAAGTTATTTCAATTATATCTTTTCAAAGCTTCATCTAATCATTGCAAGGACTCAATCTTATTCTTTTTATCCTTCACTTCTTTTGATCATTCTTTTATTACCGGAGTTCTTCATGGAGGTTCTACATGGTGGTTCATCAAGGATTTAATTTCCTTCTCGAAGTGTTCACCGAGATTTTTTCAGAGGAGCTCAAGTATTCTTCATCTTGCATTCCGAAGTACAATTCTTTCTATCTTATCTTTTGAGGTGGTGTTATGTCATTCTTGACAATTTCTTTGTGTTTCATGATTCACAAGTTCAGGAATAAGATATTTAAACCCATCATTTTCTTCCTTGGAGTTATCTTGGTATACACTTCACCTAAAGCCTTCCTTTGGGAATGTTGCCATTATGGTGCTTATCTATGATCCAATTTCCACTTCTCATCTAGATGCAGGAGTTTTCATCTCCTTGTTGATATCAATCCAATCTATTGGTTTTGTTAGTGGCAGAATTTCACCTCAAGATTTCGACGTGTTTTCCATAAGCCCACATCAAGCTTATCCTTTCATTGCTGGTAATCCAACAACTCCATTCTAGCATTTGTTGTAAGCATGCTCTCTCAAGATCTTGTTTCCCTCCGTTCTTTTCAGTCCATTCTTTCTTTCTTCCGGAGGCATTGTGATGTTGCTCTTTTCTCTAATCATCTCGAATGGTGAGGATCGTGTTCTTTTCATGCTTATCCATTTAACCGAAGTGTTGTGCCCTCTGCTCAAGTTCTTTTTGCCTTATCAAGTCTTGCATCTCTTTTCAACCGGAGTTCTATCCAAATTTGTTCTTCCTTGTTCCTCTTTCCTAATGGATTTCAACTTCGATCACCTCCGTGGTATTCTTTCTTTCAAGTTGTTCAACCTTTCAAGGTTCTTTGGTTTCACTCATTTGTCAAGGAAGCAACTTAGTTTTACCTCTTCCCCTTCCTCTTTCGTTTTCTCTGGTGCCATCCGTAGGATCTCGGGTCGAGATCCTCTTGTAGTGGTGGAGTGTTGTGACGCCCCGAGACCGTTGCGCTAGGTGTCTTCCAGTTATTCGCTACTTGTTGCCGCGTCATTCGCTTGCGTGTTGCATCTTGTCATGTCATCATGTGTATTGCATCATCATGTTTTCAAAACTTGCTTTAGTCTGGGTCTCCAAGTTCTTCCCGATGTCTGTTCTGAGCCCAGACACACTTGCACGCGCCCGCGGCACGTCCGGATTATTATTTTATAAGTGCCTGAAAATGTTCTCGGAATGGGATGAGAATTGGCGTGCGGTCTTTGTTATAGTGTAGGTAGACCGCCTGCCAAGTTTCGTCGCATTCGGAGTCCATTTGATGCCACAATGGATAATTATAGCGACAATATAGTCGGTCAAATCGTCGGACATTTTCGGTCTCCGAAAACTGTTGCCGGGCTTTCCCTCTCTTTTCTCCCTAGACCGTCTACATAGTCCACTACCTACCGCCAGGCCCAACCTAACCTCTCCCGTCAGCCCGCGGCCCTCCTCGCGCGCGCGTCCGAAAGCTGTCCCGGACCCGACCCGGACAGTCGTCCCCATTGGGTTCGGATAATCCCCAAACATCTATAAACCATCTCCGTTTTGTTAATTGGGATCCCTAACCAATTTATTCTCGACCACCCGATTACGATCGGACGGACCGAATACCCCCTAACATAATCCAACAACATATATAAAGAAAGCAACCCTAAATTTTAGGGGAGCTGTCCCATCCTCCTCCTCGCCGCCGCCATTCCAAATCCTCTCGGGATCCCACCTACCCAGATCTGCCGCCACCTTCCCCTCCCCCCCTTGCTCTCCGTGCCCAACCAACCACGCCGCGTCCCTGATCCAAAAAAAATTCCTCTCGGCCTCCCCACCTCGAGCTCCTACCAGGTCACCACGCCGCCTTCATGAGCCTTCCCCTTGATCCACCATCCACCTCGAGCACCAGTAGGTGCCTCTGCCCGCGCGCCACCGGAGCCCCGAGCCGCCACCGTGTCGTCCTTCATCCTCGCAGCCGTCTTCGCCTATGACCACAGGAGCCCTCCCGAGCGGGAACGCTCACGCCCGAGGCCCTAGCTGGCCCAAGCTCCTTCGTCCGCAGCACCGGAGCTCCCTCCGTCGTCGACCAACACTAGAAGTTGAGCCCCACGCCGCCCTTCCTCCCTTCCCCTCACTCGTCTCTCTCCCTCACTTCGTGATCTCTCTCTCTCTCTTCAGGACGAACAGGAAGCCTCCATGGACGGCAAGCCGCCAAGCCACCCGAGCTCCTCGACCACAGCCTCGCGCGCCCGAACCCTGCGCCCGTCCTCGCGACCAGTCGCGTCGCCGGAGACCACCGTTAGCAGGTCCCTCTGTCATGCCCCTCCTTCTCCTTCCTCCCTCCATCCCCTTCTCTGCTTCCTCAAGCTCTCTCTGTGCCGCTCTCACAGCAACCTCGCCGTGGATGCAGACTTCAAGCCACCGCCGCTGCCGTCGGAGACGCCATGACCGCGCCGGAGTTTTGCCTCGTTCCCTGGCCATCCTCGCCGACCTCCGGTTTTGGCTCGCCCACGCCGGGATTTCCCAGACGTCGCCTGCTTCATCGTCATCGCTCCAAGGCTGACACCCCTCTGCTCGGCTCACCTCGTTGCTGCCTCCCCACGCCTACCGACCATCGGATCCGTGCCTCTCCACCGCCTCATCTCCACCCCCCTGCCGCGCCGTCAGTCGCCGAAGCCCCTTGCAGTTGTGCCACTGCCTGTCTGCGACCTCCTATGCTTCCAATCGAGAGAACGACAAGTCCCGGCCCCTCGCTTCACCTCTGGATTGGACCGATCGAGCCGCTGCCCTGCTTCCGGCCCAGCCAGAGCCACTTTAGCCGGCATACCTCTATGTCGAACGGGCCAAGGCCCACTGGGTGAGGCCACACCCCAGCGCCCCACCTTTTGTTTTTTTCTCCTGTTGGGCTTGTCTCAGTTTCGGCCCATATAGTGTTTTTTTCCTGTCTGCGATTTAGATTTTATCCAGAGGTTTTCCGTTTTGCAGAAAAGTCCCTAAACTTCATGCATTTAATAACTCTTGAACTATGCATCATATGTAAAAACTCCAAATATGTAACTTGCTTAGAATTTTATCTAGTTTCATAATATCCAACTTTCATGCACGTTTGCAATGTTTAAAATGTTTTTTTGTTTTAATTTCCTTAAATGCCATGTTAAAATGCTTTATTTCATAACTAAATAACCATAGCTCCAAATTTAATAAACTTTATATGTAAATGGGGTAGAAAAATGCCTAGTTTAACATGGTGACTTTACTTTGCATGGTTAACAACTCTAAAATATGGCTTAGGGCAGAACAGTACCAAATCCATAATATGCACATGAGGATTTTCCGGAATTGTTATTTGTTATTTCCGGCCTCATTTATACTTGCCTAGATAGGTAGTTTTCATATGCTTCACCTCTTACCATGCTAACCAACATTTAATATTGTTGAGTACCTAAACGAGAGAGAACTAAATAAGTCATGTGGTGTTTTCTTCAATATGCAACTCCGTTTCATATTGAGCTCCACTTAATTTGTAGTGTTGTTTGTTACACTTTGCCATGCCATGCTTCATTAAACCGAACATGCATCATACTTGGTTGTGCATCATGCCATGATTATGTGATGGTTGTTTACCAGGTTGTTTGCTTTTTTCTGGTGATGCTTCTTCGGGTTAGTTCCAATAACGTCGCGTTTGTGAGGATCTGTTCGACTACGTCTGTTTGTCTTCTTCCTGGACGCGTTCTTCTTCCTTGCGGATCTCAAGCAAGATGACCATACCCTCGAAATCACTTCTATCTTTGCTTGCTAGTTGATCGCTCTGTTGCTATGCCGCGATACCTACCACTTGTTTTATCATGCCTCCCATATTGCCATGTCAAGCCTCTAACCCACCTTTCCTAGAAAACCGTTGTTTGGCTATGTTACCGCTTTGCTCGGCCCCTCTTATAGCATTGCTAGTTGCAGGTGAAGATGAAGTTTGTTCCATGTTGGAACATGGTTATGTTGGGATATCACAATATCTCTTATTTTAATTAATGCATCTATATACTTGGTAAAGGGTGGAAGGCTCGGCCTTATGCTTGGTGTTTTGTTCCACTCTTGCCACCCTAGTTTCCGTCATACCGGTGTTATGTTCCTTGATTTTGCATTGCTTACGCGGTTGGGTGTTATGGGAACCCCTTGACAGTTCGCTTTGAATAAAACTCCTCCAACAAGGCCCAACCTTGGTTTTAACATTTGCCACCTAAGCCTTTTTCCCTTGGGTTCTGCAGACTCAAGGGTCATCTTTATTTTAAACCCCCGGGCCAGTGCTCCTCCGAGTGTGGGTCCAAACTGGGCGATGTCCGGCGCCCCCTGGGCAACCAGGGTCTATGCCAACCCGACGTCTTGCCCATCCGGTGTGCCCTGAGAATGAGATATGTGCGACTCCTATCGGGATTTGTCGGCACATCGGGTGGCTTTGCTTGTCTTGTTTTACCATTGTCGAAATGTCTTGTAACCGGGATTCCTAGTCTGATCGGGTCTTCCTAGGAGAAGGAATATCCTTCATTGACCTGAGAGCTTGTGATGGGCTAAGTTGGGACACCCCTGTAGGGTTTGAACTTTCGAAAGCCCTGCCTGCGGTTATGTGCATATGGGAATTTGTTAATGTCCGGTTGTAGAGAACTTGACACTTAACTTAATTAAAATGCATCAACCGTGTGTGTAGCCGTGATGGTCTCTTCTCGGCGGAGTCCGGGAAGTGAACACGGTTCTTGTGTTATGTTTGAACGTAAGTAGTTTCAGGATCACTTCTTTATCACTTTTAGTTCATGACCGTTGCGTTGCTTCTCTTCTCGCTCTTATTTGCGTAAGTTAGCCACCATATATGCTAGTGCTTGATGCATCTCCACCTCACTCCCCTTTCATACCCATAAGCTTAGATAGTCTTGATCTCGCGGGTGCTAGATTTCTGAGTCCTCGTGGCTCACAGATATTCCAAACAGTTGCAGGTGCCGATGATACCAGTGCAGGTGCACAGCCCAGCTCAATGGGGAGCTCGATGAAGATCTTGATAGTTGTTTTGTTTCGTTTCCTGATGATCGGTAGTGGAGCCCAGTTGGGACGATAGGGGATCTAGCATTTGGGGTTGTCTTCTTTTATTTTGGTTCCGTAATCGGACCTTGCTTGTATTCTGGATGATGTATGTTTAACTTGTATTTGTGTGAAGTGGCGATTGTAAGCCAACTCTTTATCCCTTTCTTATTTTGTACATGGGATGTGTGAAGATTACCCCTCTTGCGACAAGCCTACCATGCGGCTATGCCTCTAAGTCGTGCCCCGACACATGGGAGATATAGCCGCATCATGGGTGTTACAGCCGGGCAGGCCGCCGGCCGCCGTCCCCGAGCTCGACCTCGCCGGCGATCCCCTCGGGTTGTCTCTGTAGATCCGGCCCCTCCCAGGCCTATGAAACCATTCCAGGGCCTCCGCCACTCTGCGGTAGTGTCGTTCCGTCCAGTTGGAGCCCTGGAATCGCCTCTGCTCGTCATCGTCTTCGTCTCCGGTGAGCTCTGCTTCCTGTCTCTGCTAGAGGACAGTTCTGACGCCGTCCGACCACCCCTAGCTACTCTAGGGGTATGGGCAGGTGCGCCTCCGTCTCCTCTCTCGATCCCCCCCCTCATTTTGGCCAAGAAACCCTCGTCGTCGGCGTTTGCTCGGGCGAAGCCGCGTCGTTCCCTGTTTCTTTCCTCCTCTCCCCCTCACCTGACTAGCAGGGCCCGCTAGTCAGCCACTCAGTACGCGCGCGAAGCGGTACGAGTGGTGGTGCCCCGAGGCTTTAC
>NC_041386.1:399152623-399315368 GCF_002162155.2 Triticum dicoccoides
GTTTCTATTTAATTCAAATTTCATATTTTTTCCAGAGAGCTTCAAACAGCCAAAACTCTTTAACCATAAGTCCAAATGAATTGGTTCTTTTGCATTGTGTTCTTTGTAAATAAATCTAGCAGCTCACCAAAAATGGGATTTTTCCCTGCTGTCTAGATTTTTCTGGTGAATTTCAGAAGGGTTCTTGATGTTTTCTTTTTGTGTTTATAATTATTTTCAGAGGGTGAGGCTTGTCTTGAGGATCACCAGGAGGCTTGTGAACCTCATTTGCACTAAGGCAAGCCGCAGCAACATTTTCATGGTGCTATTACAATATTTGTGATTTTTCTATTTGAATGAATGATTTAATCCATGCATTTAGATAACTATTATGATATTTATATTTTGTAGTTGTTTCGTTAAGTTAATATGCTTGATTTACAGAAAGTTTAAAGATAACTAAGTTGGTAGAGAAACTAAAATTAAAGTTCGCTATGGTAGAGTAATATAGTTATGGATATGAGTAATTATGTGGAGTTATTTTCTTGCTTGAGAAAATGATAAACTTGCTAGAGAAGATTTTGGTTAAAGTTAGGTTTGATCCTAACCAGAGAAGTATCATGAGTTGTTGATGTTTTTGCTTGGTGTGGAGATAGTTTACTCGGTCATTTCAGTTGATATGTGATGCATATGTTAGTGGTGCATTTCATGGCATATTATGACACCGGTTATTTTCACTTTAAGTTGAACCTGATAATAACTCAACTTGAATATATCGTTGACCGGGTCATGGTGCCACTGAATCAAGTTTTTCCCTGTGCAACCGCATTTGCCTTTATGGGAAGGCCTTTATTCGGTCTGTTGTCATGCCTCTGGCCGGTGCCTCCAACGAGGGAAACTTATGGGCGTGCGGTACCCTGGCCTGGTAAGCAGACATAACCTTGTATGCCTATTGTTGAGATTTTTGGTACCGTGTCCCCGTGTGGGATAGTTTATGTGTTGGCCACGACGGTGGTCGCGTGTCTTTGGTAGACACGGGGCCACCCAGGATTAGCCCACAGGGGAGTGAGTCGGAGTGGTCGGGAGAGTGTCATGGCAATGGAGGGGTTTCGTCGGAACACCGTTGGTCCACCCGAATGGGAGTGCGAGGCCATGGGTTCCGTGGTGTGGGTAGAGTGCGCTACCTCTGCAGAGTGTATTAATCTATCGATAGCCAAGTCCACGGTTACGGACATGCTCAAAAGTAGGTCAAACCATGGGTCAACATTTAATAAATCTGGCACACTAAGTTATGAACTCTGCACTGTTGATGATGGCAGGAAGGCCATCGGGATGGACAAGACCAAGTGTTGGTCATGGTTGTGATCGCCGGAAGGATCATCGTTTTAGATCAAATTTGGGTCGTGGTTGTGATCGCCGGAAGGATCATTGTTTTAGACCAAATTTGGGTCGTGGTTGTGATCCCTGGAAAGGTCACGAGATATTCATAGTTAAGATTGTGAGGATGGTACGGTTGTGATCCAAGAAGTGATCACCATTCGAAAAAGGATTTTTCTCGCAAGAGCATGATCACAGCATGTTGGTTATATTGTTGCATTATTAATAATTTGTTAATTATCATCATATTGTCTGTCATTATGTTTATGTCTGTTATGAGCTTGCAAGTACATTCAATGTACTGACCTGGCCTGTCATGCCAGATTTCAGGAAAGCATTGTTGGAAAGGAGTGTTGTCCGAGTCTAGATCATGTCCACATCGGTGTCCCTGTGCTATGGAGTTCCGCTACGACATTGTTCCACTGCCACGTATTTGTTATTATTGAGGCCTTTTAATGTACATATTGTTCAGTCGCACCATGTGTGCCGCTTGGCCTCGCTATCTATTGTAATATAAACTTTGATCCGCTAGCATCAATAAAGCGGTTGTTTTCTGTACCAAGATGTTGTGTGTTGCCAGAAGACATGGTCTCTGGGCTGGCAATGCATGGTAAATCGGTTGCACTGAGCCGGGGTGCCACACTGGACGAGGAAGCGGTAGCTCGCCATGTTTGAATCCTTGGCGTCCCAGTCGCCAGACGACTGCTGGACCACCAAGTCCGAGTCGCCGTAGCACAGGACTCGGCGGATGTCGATCTCCTTGGCGAGTCAGAGCCCGTGGATGAGTGCCTCGTACTCAGCCATGTTGTTGGAGGCAGCAAAGTGGATCTGTAGCGTGTACTTGAGCTTGTCGCCTTTGGGAGAGGTGAGGACGATGCCAGCTCCCAAACCGGTGCGCATCTTCGAGACATCAAAATGCATCCGCCAATGGGTGGAAACTAGTGCTGGCGGCAGGTACTGGGTCTCGGCCCAGTTGACTAGGAAGTCAGCCAGTGCTTGGGATTTGATGGCGGTGCGGGGTTGGTAGAGGATGGTGTGGGGAGCTAGCTCAATAGCCCACTTCGCCACTCGGCTTGATGCATCTCTGTTGCCTATGATCTCGACAAGGGGGGCGGCGCAGACGACCGTGATGGTGTGCTCCTGGAAGTACTACTTGAGCTTCTTGGCGGCAAAGTACACGCCGTAGCACATCTTCTGGTAGTGGGGGTAGTTCTGCTTGGAGGCGGGCAGCACCTCACTCAGGTAGTAGACGGGCCTCTGGACTGGTTGTGCCTTGCCGTCTTCTGGGCGCTCGATCACGATCACGGTGTTGACCACCCAGCTGGTGGTGGCGATGTAGAGGAACATGGGTTCCTTAGCAGCCGGAGCGGCCAGGACAGGCGGCGTGGTCAGCATCAGTTTGAGCTGGACGAAAGCCTTGTCTGCCTGGTCATTCCACTCGAAGAAGGTGGTCTTCTTCATTAGCTAGTACAGGGGGAGGGCCTTCTCGCCCAGCCGACTGATGAACCGGCTGAGAGATGCCAACCACCCAGTGAACTTCTGGACCTCCCGCAGCCGGGTGGGCCTCAGCATCTGTGTAACGCCCTCGATGCGGCTATATCTCCCACGTGTCGAAGCACGACTTAGAAGCATAACCGCATTGAAAGCAATGTTGCAAGCGAGGTAATCTTCACACAACCCATGTAATACATAAGGGAAAGAAATACATAGTTGGCTTACAATCGCCACTTCACACAATACATGAATAAAGCATTACATCATCCAAATACAATCAAGGTCCGACTACGGAACCAAAATAAAAGAAGAACCCCAAATGCGACAAAGGTCCCCGATCGACCCCAACTGGGCTCCACTACTGATCAACTAGAATGAAAACAACACAAAGGACAAAATCTTCATCGAGCTCCTCCTGAGCTTGGTTGCGTCATCTACACGGTCTCATCGGCACCTACAAACTGGTTTTGGAAGTATCTGTGAGCCACGGGGACTCAGCAATCTCGCACCCTCGTGATCAAGACTATTTAAGCTTATGGGTAAGGTAAAGGTATGAGGTGGAGCTGCAGCAAGCGACTAGCATATATGGTGGCTAACATACGCAAATGAGAGCGAGAAGAGAAAGCAAAGCACGGTCGATAAAAGTATGATCAAGAAGTGATCCTAAAACAACCTACGTCAAGCATAACTCCAACACTGTGTTCACTTCCCGGACTCCGCCGGAAAGAGACCATCACGGTTACACACGCGGTTGAAGTATTTTAATTAAGGTCAATTTCAGGTTTTCTACAACCGGACATTAACAAATTCCCATCTACCCATAACCACGGGCACGGCTTTCGAAAGTTCAAATCCCTGCAGGGGTGTCCCAACTTAGCCCATGACAAGCTCTCACGATCAACGAAGGAATAGACCTTCTAGTGGGAAGACCCGATCAGACTCGGAATCCCGGTTACAAGACATTTCGACAAGGTAAAACTAGACCAGCAACACCGCCCGAATGTGCCGACAAATCCCGATAGGAGCTGCACATATCTCTTTCTCAGGGCACACTGGATTGTCCAAACTTCCGGTAGGCCAGCCCAGAGTTGCCCCTGGTGGTCACCGGCGGCTGACAAGTGGGACCAACACTCAGAGGAGCACTGGCCCGGGGGTTTAAAATAAAGATGACCCTTGGGTACGCGACCCCCTAGGGAAAAGAAAAGGCTAGGTGGCGAATGGTAAAACCAATGTTGGGAATTGCTGGAAGAGTTTTAGTCAAGGCGAACTGTCAAGGGGTTCCCATTATTACCCAACCGCGTAAGGAACGCAAAATCCGGGAACATAACACCGATATGACGGAAACTAGGGCGGCAAGAGTGGAACAAAACACCAGGCATAAGGCCGAGCCTTCCACCCTTTACCAAGTATATAGATGCATTAATTAAATAAGATAATGTGATATCCCAACAAGTAAACATGTTCCAACAAGGAACAACATCTCCATGTTCCAACAAGGAACAAACTTCAATCTTCACCTGCAACTAACAACGCTATAAGAGGGGCTGAGCAAAGCGGTAACATAGCCAATCAACGGTTTGCTAGGACAAGGTGGGTTAGAGGCTTGGTTCAACAATATGGGAGGCATGATAAGCAAGTGGTAGGTATCGCAGGATAGGCATAGCAAAAGAGCGAGCAACTAGCAAGCAAAGATAGAAGTGATATCGAGGGTATGATCATCTTTCCTGAAATCCCACAAGGAAGAAGATAGAGTCCATGAAGAAGACAAACAGACGTACACGAACGAATCCTCACAACACGACGTTACCGGATTACCGAGACGAAGTACACCGGAAAGAAAGCAAACAACACAGTAAACGACCACAACAACAACATGGCACGATGCGCAAACAAGTATGACGCATGTCCGGTTTAAAGAAGCATGGCATGGCAAAGTGCACAAACAATCCTACAAATTAAGTGGAGCTCATTATGCAACGGAGTCGCATATTGGAGAAAACACCACATGACTTAATTAGTTCTCTCTCATTTATGTACCCAATAATATTAAATGTTGATTAACATGGCAAGAGGTGAAGCACAACAAAACTACCTATCTAGGCAAGTTTAAATGAGGCCGGAAGGAACGAACAACAATTCCGGAAAATCCTCATATGCATAATTTAAGGTTTGGTACTGTTCTTCCCTAAACATTATTTTAGAGTTGTTAAACATGCAGGATGAGGCTACCATGTAAATCTAGGCATTTTTCTACCCCATTTACATATAAAGATTATTTAAAACCGAGCTACGGTTATTTAGTTATGAAATAAATCATTTTAGCATGGCATAGGGGCAAATTTAAACAAACATCATTTTAAACATTTCAAACATGCATGAAAGTTGCATATTATGAATGTAATGCCCCGAGACCGATGTGCCAGGTGTCGTTCAGTTATTCGCGGTTGTTGCATTGTCATTTGCTTGCGTGTCATGCATTGCATATCATGTCATCATGTGCATTTCATTTGCATACGTGTTCGTCTCATGCATCCGAGCTTTTCCCCATTGTCCGTTTTGCATTCCGGCGCTTTGTTCTCCTCCGGTGGTCATTTCTACCTTTCTTTCTTGTGTGGGGGTTAAACATTTCCGGATTGGACCGAGTCTTGCCAAGCGGCCTTGGTTTACTACCGGTAGACCGCCTGTCAAGTTTAGTACCATTTGGACTTCGTTTGATACTCCAACGGTTAACCGAGGGACCGAGAAGGCCTCGTGTGTGTTGCAGCCCAACACCTCTCTAATTTGGCCCAAAACCCACCTAAACCCTCTCCATCATCTAGAGCGTTCGATCACGATCGCGTGGTCGAAAACCGCACATCATTTGGAATCTCCTAGCTCCCTCTACCTATAAAAGAGCACCCCTCCCCGAAATTTCGGATCAATTCGCGGATGAAACCCTAGCAACTTCCCACTCCGTCGCCGAACGTGTCCGCCCGCACCGAACGCGTCCACCGGCCGTGTCATCCCAACGAATCAGGGAGCACCACATCATCTCCACTGTCTCCCGAGCTAACCACAGCGCGCCATGTGTCCTCCCGCGCCCGCTCCCTTCCGCCAGCAGCAGTGCGCCCCGCCGTCGTTCTGTGCCGCCTCCACCTCCGCTTCCCCGCTCCTCCTGCCTGCGACCAACCTCGCCGCTGCTGCAGTCGCCGCCGGCGACCTCCAGGTCGTCCTGCCGCCTACCCTCCCCTCTTTCTCCGAGCTCTCTCTGCTCCCTAACCTCTCTCTCTCTTCCATCACATGCCACCATGGATGTCGGCTCCATCGAGCTATCGCCGCCCTAAGCTCGGCCTTGGGTCAGATCCGGCTGGGAAACAGGACCCCGCCAACCTCCCGTGGCCGGATCCGCCGCTCCGTGTCCTTCTCCGCGCCTCCTCGCCGGCTAGTTCGCCGGAGTGCCCCGTGACCATGGCCTCGGTCGACCACCTGTGCGGGAGAGACAATGAGCGCCCCCGTGGGCCTCCTCCCCGCCTTGGCCTCCCAGGCCCAGCTCCAGCCAGGCCAGATCCGCGGCCTGCCTCTCTCCTCCACCGGCCTGCCTTCTCCTCTCCACGTCTGGGCCGAAGCCCATGGGTGAGCCGCCCCCAGCACCCACCTGTTTTTTTTTTCCTGCTGTTGGGCTAGTCCATTTCGGCCCGTGTCATGTTTTTTTTCAGCGCCTGGGTTTTCTTATTTATCCAGAGATTGCCAGTTTTGCAGAAAAGTCCCCCTAGTTCATGCATTTAATAACTCACTAACCGTGCATCGGATTAAAATGTTTTATATATGAAACTTGCTCAGAATTTTGTGTAGATTAATAATATCCAACTTTCATCTATGTTTGAAATGTTAAAAATGTTGTTTGCATTAATTTGCCCCTATGCCATGTTAAAATGATTTAATTCATAACTAAATAACCGTAACTCGGAATTTAATAATCTTTATATGTAAATGGGGTAGAAAAATGCCTAGTTTATCATGGTGGCATTATTTTGCATGTTTAACAACTCTAAAATTGTGTTTAGGGCAGAACAGTACCAAATCTATAATATGCTCATGAGGAGTTTCCGGAATTGTTGTTCGTTGCTTCCGGCCTCATTTAACCTTGACTAGATAGGTAGTTTTCATTTGTTTCACCTCTTGCCATGTTAATCAACATTTAATATTGTTGGGGTACATAAACGAGAGAGAACTAAATAATTGTTGTGGTGTTTTGTCAATATGCATCCCGATGCATATTGAGCTCCACTTAATTTGTAGGATTGCTTGTGCATTTTGCCATGCCATGCCTCATTAAACCGGACATGCATCATACTTGATTGTGCATCATGCCATGATTATGTGGTGGTTGTTTACCATGATTGTTTGCTTCTTTCCGGTGTTGTTTCTTCGGGTTGATTCCGATAACGTCGCGTTTGTGAGGACCCGTTTGTCTACGTCCGTTTATCTTCTTCATGGACTCGTTCTTCTTCCTTGCGGGATTTCAGGCAAGATGATCATACCCTCGAAATCACTACTATCTTTGCTATGCGAGTTTGCTCGCTCTTTTGCTATGCCATTGCTACGATGCCTACCACTTGCTTGCAAGCCTCCCAAATTGCCATTTCAAGCCTCTAACCCACCATTGTCCTAGCAAACCGTTGATTGGCTATGTTACCGCTTTGCTCAGCCCCTCTTATAGCGTTGCTAGATGCAGGTGAAGATTGGAGGCCGTTCCTTGTTGGAACATTTATTTACTTGTTGGGATATCATTATATTATCTTGCTATCTTAATGCATCTATATACTTGGTAAAGGGTGGAAGGCTCGGCCTCTCGCCTAGTGTTTTGTTCCACTCTTGCCGCCCTAGTTTCCGTCATATCGGTGTTATGTTCCCGGATTTTGCGTTCCTTACGCGGTTGGGCTATTATGGGAACCCCTTGATAGTTCGCTTTGAATAAAACTCCTCCAGCAAGGCCCAACCTTGGTTTTACCATTCGCCGCCTAGCCTTTTTTTCCCTTGGGAGTCGCGCATCCCGAGGGTCATCTTATTTTAACCCCCCGGGCTAGTGCTTGTCTAAGTGTTGGTCCAAACTAGAGCCACTTGCGGCGCCACCTCAGGGAAACTTGAGGGCTGGTTTTAGCTATACGTAGTGTTCATCCGGTGTTGCCCTGAGAACGAGATATGTGCAGCTCCTATCAAGATGTCGGCGCATCGGGCGGTCTTGCTGGACTTGTTTTTCCATTATCGAGGATGTCTTGTTGTACCGGGATACCGAGTCTGATCGGAATATCTCGGGAGGAGGTCTATTCCTTCGTTGACCGTGAGAGCTTGTCATGGGCTAAGTTGGAACACCCCTGCAGGGACTTGAACTTCCGAAAGCCGTGCCCGCGGTTATGGGCAGATGGGAATTTGTTAACGTCCGGTTGTAGAAAACTGAAGTTGACCTTAATTAAAATGAATCAACCGCGTGCGTAACCGTGATGGTCTCTTTCCGGCGGAGTCCGGGAAGTGAACACGGTTGTTGGAGTTATGCTTGACGTAGGTCGTTATAGGATCACTTCTTGATCATACTCTTATTGACCGTTCTTTGCCTTCTCTTCTCGCTCTCTTTTGCGTATGTTAGCCACCATATATGCTAGTCGCTTGCTGCAGCTCCACCTCATACCTTTACCTTACCCATAAGCTTAAATAGTCTTGATCGCGAGGGTGTGAGATTGCTGAGTCCCTGTGACTCACAGATTACTTCCAAAATCAGCTTGCAGGTGCCGTTGAACCGTGCAGATGACGCAACCAAGCTCACGGAGGAGCTTGATGAAGATCTTGTCCTTTGTGTTGTTTTCGTTGTAGTTGATCAGTAGTGGAGCCCAGTTGGGGTCGATCGGGGACCGTGTCGCATTTGGGGTTCTTCTTTTATTTTGGTTCCGTAGTCGGACCTTGATTGTATCTGGATGATGTAATGCTTTATTCATGTAATTGTGTGAAGTGGCAATTGTAAGCCAACTATGTATCTTTTCCCCTATTGTATTACATGGGTTGTTTGCGAATATTACCTCACTTGCGACATTGCTTTCAATTTGGTTATGCCTCTAAGTAGTGTTTCGACACGTGGGAGATATAGCCGCATCGAGGGCGTTACAAGTTGGTAATCAGAGCCTTCCCCGACCTTAGGAGCCCCATTGTTTGATCATTTTAGCGGCCGAGTTGTGTCTAGAAAAATGTTTTGAGTCTTTTAAGAATTATATATCAGAGAGTATAGGAATTCTTTTTACTTCCCAGTCTCCTCATCGCTCTGGTAAGGCGTCCTGACATAGAGTTTTGACTCTTCTCTTCTCAAATTTCACTAAAAAAATTTAGGATCACGCGGGTATCTTGGAATCGTTCCGATGGTTTTATGATGAGAACATTGTCTTGGTGCCTCCTGTCAGGGGTTTAGTGGAAGTGTCCCGGGGAGTTGAGCTCTGAGGTGTTGTCGTCATAATTTTATCGTTGCAGTTCTGGAATACCTGAGTCCGGTACGTCGACATCGAAAATCTCTTTTATGCAGTTCGTTGGTGAGATAACCTCGACGCCACCCAGTACTGGGGCGGGAGTTCGGGAGTATTGCCATAACTTGTATAACGGATGCTTTTCGAAGGTTGAGGTAGATGGTTTCCGGAGGTTTCTTGGTTATGTGTTGAAGGATGGATACAGCTGGATGTAGGATTTGCTAGTTTTGGATGAGATATTATGCTTCCCCTGTATCCCCAACACCTGATTGCATAACCGGAAAGGTTTGGGAGTTTCATAGGTGGGAATTCAAGTAGCTCTTAGGATATCTTTCCGACAGATGTATGATATGAAATTGGGGTTCGACGTCTAGTGGTCCGCTTATTCACGGTTGGTTTACAGTGGTCTCATTATGTCTTAAAGAGTCCTTGGCTATGCCGACTCGGGGACGCTTCGTATGTCATGTGCACAGCCTTGTACATGATGGTGCTATACGATCAAGCCCGTGTAGGCCCCACCACGAAAACTTCGGACGAAATCTCTATCATATGTTTGTTCCGGCTTATTTTGCAAGCCAATCCCTTTGTTTTTGTTTTGAGTTGTGGTATTCGAGTTGCTTCGAAGTCAAATGTTGATTCCATACCTCTCATATTCCTATGTGAATATTAATCCTTCTCGATCATCGAGTTTCTCATTTCAATTTCTTTTTAACTGGTGTGTCTCTCCTCAAGTGGATCCGATCATTTCAACATCTGCAAGATCAAGTATCAGCTCTCTCAACGGTGTTTGTTTCATCCTTCCCAAGTTGCCTTTGTTTTCCCGCCCTCCCTCCCTTGTTTTTCTTCAACGACTCAGATTTCTTTATCAAGTATCCATTTTATTATGGAAGTCTCTTCATTCTTTTCTTCCAATATTCTTATCTGGTGATTCTCATGAAGATTCTAACGGAGCTTCAAGTTCATCATTATTCATTCTTTTTCTTCTCCGGTGGATTCAATTCAAGTTTTCTGTGTTGGTCACATCCTTTCCTCGTTTTAAATGTCTTCTCATTTGTCATTCCATTTCTCACTATTCATTGGTTCCGGAGTGCTAAAGATATCTGAAGGCTCGTCTTGTCATTCAAGATCCACTCAACTTATTTCGATGTTGTTATCTCATTCAAGCCGTTTAATTCAACCGGTGCTATCTCCTTTTCAAGAAATCATTCAACGGTGTATCTTTTGAGTGGGCCCTAACCCACAGGTCTTTTCCCAGGATCTTACCTGACTCTTCTTATTTTCCCGGAGTAATTCTCAAATTCTTTCCAAAAGTTTGACATAAGAATGAATTATCATCAGTCAAATGCTTTTCTTCAAGATCTATCGAATTCTTTTCATAGTTGGCTCAACCTCTTCGCTTTTGATTCTCCCGGAGTGTCTAAATTATTTTTGGTGGTGTTTCTCGTCGTCATTCTCGGAAGTTGAAGACCGAAGAAGAGTTTCTCTTTAATCTTGCTCCATTCTCTTCAAGACTCATGGTGCTAGCTTGTTGCCATCCTCTCATAATTGTTTTCGATTGTGAAAATTCTTTTCACCCATCCGAAGCAATTCAAGAGTCTTCTTAGTTTGTTATCCGGAGTTCATCAATTCAGGGTTATTCATTCACAACTTTCAGTGATGGTTCTCCAAATCTTACCGGTGCATAATGCAAGTGATCTCTAATCAGTTTGTGATCTCTTCGTTCTCATGTATCAAATTCCCTCAAGTATCTTCATTCGTTCTTTAATTCCTTCTTCCCGGTGTTTCCTTACCTTTTCTTCAATCGTTTTCAATTCTTACGGTGGTTCATGCAAGAGTTCTCGTCATTCGTCATCATATCAACTCTTTCGTTATTTTCAATCCTACCGGTGGATCATTGAAGACCTTTCTCAAGTTTATGTTATATCTCTCTTAATCTTTTCTACGAGAATAAGTAATATGTCAAATCCGTTGATTGTCATCAATTTAATTGGTGAAGGATACACATAATGTAATTCTTATTCTTGTCTCATCGAGTAAACTTAATTCCTTATTCCGGGGGTTCATCAAATTCTTGATTCAAGTTGTCCATCTTTCTTTCCGAAGCTCAATATTATTTCAATTATTTCTTTGCGAAGATCCATCTAATCATCGCAAGGCTTCACCTTGTGTTTTCAACTTCTCTTTCTTTTCGTTTGATCAGTCTTTTATTACCGGAGTTCTTCGAGAGTTTCTTCATGGTGGCTCATCAAGGATTTAATTCCTTCTTGAAGTTTTCTTCGACATTCTTTTCTAAGGAGTTCAAGCTTTCTTCATCTTGATATCCGGAGTGCAATTCTTTCTTCCGTATCATTGGAGGTGGTATTATGTCATTCTTGGTAATTTGAGTTCATGTTTCATGATTCACATCTTATTAAGAATGATGTATTTTAAATCCTTCAATCTCGTCATTGGAGTTACCTTGGGTTATATTTCACCTAAAGCCTTCCCTAAGGATTGTTGCTATCTATGGTGCTTATAAATGATCCAAGTTCTTGATTTATTCTCCCGGTGCAATAGTTTCTCGTATCCTTCTTGATATCAAGCCAATTTATTGTTTCGTTAGTGGCAGAATTTCACCTCATAATTTTGAGATGTATTCCATAAGCCCACTGCCAGCTTACTCTTTTCGTTGTTGGATTCCCAATTTGACCCTTCTTCTAAGGATGCCTTCTCAAGCTCTTTTGTGGCAGAAGTTGGCATTTTCTTCTCCATTCCCCTATCTCAATTATCTATCTTCTATTCTTTTGTTCCGGAGGCATTGTGATGTTGCTCTCTGCAACCCATCTTCTTGTTTTGTCAGGATCGTGTTCATTTCGTCCTTATCCTTTTAACCGGAGTGTCATGCCTGCTTTTCCAATTTTTCCCATTCTGCCAAGTTTTGCCTCCCTTCTCAGACGGAGTGCTGCTCAAATTATATCATTCTTAATCCTTCACCATCTTGTTTTAACCGGAGTGGTTTCAATATACATCTTGCCCTTCAACCTCAAGGTTTTTTTTTCGCAATGTTCTTTGTCCCTCTTTTCTAACGGAGTGTTTTCAACTTCGTTCATCGCCGTGGTATTCTTTTCTCGAAATGTCTTAACCTTTTCAAGGTTCGTGGTTTCACTCGTTTGTCAATGAAGAAACTTAGTTTTACCTCTTCTTTTTCTCTGACGTTGTCCCTCCGGTGCCATTCCAGATCTCGGGACGAGATCCTCTCGTAGTGGTGGAGTGTTGTAACGCCCCAAGACCGATGTGCCAGGTGTCATTCAGTTATTCGCGGTTGTTGCGTTGTCATTTGCTTGCGTGTCATGCATTGCATATCATGTCATCATGTGCATTTCATTTGCATACGTGTTCGTCTCATGCATCCGAGCTTTTCCCCGTTGTCCATTTTGCATTCCGGCGCTTCGTTCTCCTCCGGTGGTCATTTCTACCTTTCTTTCTTGTGTGGGGGTTAAACATTTCCGGATTGGACCGAGTCTTGCCAAGCGGCCTTGGTTTACTACCGGTAGACCGCCTGTCAAGTTTCGTACCATTTGGACTTCGTTTGATACTCCAACGGTTAACCGAGGGACCGAGAAGGCCTCGTGTGTGTTGCAGCCCAACACCTCTCCAATTTGGCCCAAAACCCACCTAAACCCTCTCCATCATCTAGAGCGTTCGATCACGATCGCGTGGCCGAAAACCGCACATCATTTGGACTCTCCTAGATCCCTCTACCTATAAAAGAGCACCCCTCCCCGAAATTTCGGATCAATTCACGGATGAAACCCTAGCAACTTCCCACTCCGTCGCCGGACGTGTCCGCCCGCACCGGACGCGTCCACCGGCCGCGTCATCCCGACGAATCAGGGAGCGCCACGTCAGCTCCACTATCGCCCGAGCCAACCACAGCGTGCCATGTGTCCTCCCGCGCCCGCTCCATTCCGCCAGCAGCAGTGTGCCCCGCCGTCGTTCTGTGCCGCCTCCACCTCCGCTTCCCCACTCCTCCCGCCTGCGACCGACCTCGCCGCTGCTGCAGTCGCCGCCGGCGACCTCCAGGTCGTCCTGCCGCCTACCCTCCCCTCTTTCTCCGAGCTCTCTCTCCTCCCTAACCTCTCTCTCTCTCTCTTCCATCACATGCCGCCATGGATGTCGGCTCCGTCGAGCTATCGCCACCCTAAGCTCGGCCTTGGGTCAGATCCGGCTGGGAAACAGGACCCCGCCAACCTCCCGTGGCTGGATCCGCCGCTCCGTGTCCTTCTCCGCGCCTCCTCGCCGGCTAGTTCGCCAGAGTGCCCCATGACCATGGCCTCGGTCGACCACCTGTGTGGGAGAGACAACGAGCGCCTGCGTGGGCCTCCTCCCCGCCTTGGCTTCCCAGGCCCAGCTCCAGCCAGGCTAGATCCGCGGCCTGCCTCTCTTCTCCACCGGCCTGCCTTCTCCTCTCCACGTCTGGGCCGAAGCCCATGGGTGAGCCGCCCCCAGCACCCACCTGTTTTTTTTCCTGCTGTTGGGCTAGTCCATTTCGGCCCATGTCATGTTTTTTTTTCCAGCGCCTGGGTTTTCCTATTTATCCAGAGATTGCCAGTTTTGCAGAAAAGTCCCCCTAGTTCATGCATTTAATAACTCACTAACCGTGCATCGGATTAAAATGTTTTATATATGAAACTTGCTCAGAATTTTGTGTAGATTAATAATATCCAACTTTCATCTATGTTTGAAATGTTAAAAATGTTGTTTGCATTAATTTGCCCCTATGCCATGTTAAAATGATTTAATTCATAACTAAGTAACCGCAACTCGGAATTTAATAATCTTTATATGTAAATGGGGTAGAAAAATGCCTAGTTTATCATGGTGACCTTATTTTGCATGTTTAACAACTCTAAAATTGTGTTTAGATCAGAACAGTACCAAATCTATAATATGCTCATGAGGAGTTTCCGGAATTGTTGTTCGTTGCTTCCGGCCTCATTTAACCTTGACTAGATAGGTAGTTTTCATTTGTTTCACCTCTTGCCATGTTAATCAACATTTAATATTGTTGGGGTACAAAAACGAGAGAGAACTAAATAATTGTTGTGGTGTTTTGTCAATATGCATCCCGATGCATATTGAGCTCCACTTAATTTGTAGGATTGCTTGTGCATTTTGCCATGCCATGCCTCACTAAACCGGACATGCATCATACTTGATTGTGCATCATGCCATGATTATGTGGTGGTTGTTTACCATGATTGTTTGCTTCTTTCCGGTGTTGTTTCTTCGGGTTGATTCCGATAATGTCGCGTTTGTGAGGACCCGTTCGTCTACGTCCGTTTATCTTCTTCATGGACTCGTTCTTCTTCCTTGCGGGATTTCAGGCAAGATGATTATACCCTCGAAATCACTACTATCTTTGTTATGCGAGTTTGCTCGCTCTTTTGCTATGCCATTGCTACAATGCCTACCACTTGCTTGCAAGCCTCCCAAATTGCCATGTCAAGCCTCTAACCCACCATTGTCCTAGCAAACCGTTGATTGGCTATGTTACCGCTTTGCTCAGCCCCTCTTATAGCGTTGCTAGATGCAGGTGAAGATTGGAGGCCGTTCCTTGTTGGAACATTTATTTACTTTTTGGGATATCATTATATTATCTTGATATCTTAATGCATCTATATACTTGGTAAAGGGTGGAAGGCTCGGCCTCTCGCCTAGTGTTTTGTTCCACTCTTGTCGCCCTAGTTTCCGTCATATCGGTGTTATGTTCCCGGATTTTGCGTTCCTTACGCGGTTGGGCTATTATGGGAACCCCTTGACAGTTCGCTTTGAATAAAACTCCTCCAGCAAGGCCCAACCTTGGTTTTACCATTCGCCACCTAGCCTTTTTTCCCTTGGGAGTCGCGCATCCTGAGGGTCATCTTATTTTAACCCCCCCGGGCCAGTGCTTGTCTAAGTGTTGGTCCAAACTAGAGCCACTTGCGGCGCCACCTCGGGGAAACTTGAGGGCTGGTTTTAGCTGTACGTAGTGTTCATCCGGTGTTTCCCTGAGAATGAGATATGTGCAGCTCCTATCAGGATGTCGGCGCATCGGGCGGTCTTGCTGGACTTGTTTTACCATTGTCGAGGATGTCTTGTTGTACCGGGATACCGAGTCTGATCGGAATATCTCGGGAGGAGGTCTATTCCTTCGTTGACCATGAGAGCTTGTCATGGGCTAAGTTGGAACACCCCTGCAGGGATTTGAACTTTCGAAAGCCGTGCCCACGGTTATGGGCAGATGGGAATTTTTTAACGTCCGGTTGTAGAAAACTGAAGTTGACCTTAATTAAAATGAATCAACCGCGTGCGTAACCGTGATGGTCTCTTTTCGGCGGAGTCCGGGAAGTGAACACGGTTGTTGGAGTTATGCTTGACGAAGGTCGTTATAGGATCACTTCCTGATCATACTCTTATCGACCATGCTTTGCCTTCTCTTCTCGCTCTCTTTTGCGTATGTTAGCCACAATATATGCTAGTCGCTTGCTGCAGCTCCACCTCATACCTTTACCTTACCCATAAGCTTAAATAGTCTTGATCGCGAGGGTGCGAGATTGCTGAGTCCCTGTGACTCACAGATTACTTCCAAAATCAGCTTGCAGGTGCCGTTGAACCATGCAGATGACGCAACCAAGCTCACGGAGGAGCTCGATGAAGATCTTGTCCTTTGTGTTGTTTTCGTTCTAGTTGATCAATAGTGGAGCCCAGTTGGGGTCGATCGGGGACCGTGTCGCATTTGGGGTTCTTCTTTTATTTTGGTTCCGTAGTCGGACCTCGATTGTATCTGGATGATGTAATGCTTTATTCATGTAATTGTGTGAAGTGGCGATTGTAAGCCAACTATGTATCTTTTCCCCTATTGTATTACATGGGTTGTTTGCGAAGATTACCTCACTTGCGACATTGCTTTCAATGCGGTTATGCCACTAAGTCGTGCTTCGACACGTGGGAGATATAGCCGCATCAAGGGCGTTACAATGAAACTAGATGCAATTCTAAGCATTTAACATGTTTGAAACATTTTAATCCGATGCACGGTTCATGAGTTATTAAATGCATGAACTCTAGGGACTTTTCTGCAAATCTGCAGTCTCAGGATAAAAGGAAAAACATTCAGGCAGAAAAAATATAGTGCTGGGCCGAATCTGGAGCGCTGCTCACATTGGGCTTGGCCCGTTAGTGGAAGAGGCTGGGCAGGCCGGATCTATCTTGGCCTTGGAGGCGCTGGGCTCGCGGACGCAAGTCAACGCGAGCGTTGGCAGGGGAAGGAGCGGGACTTGGAGGCGCTGCAGAGGGCGGGCAGAGCAGAGGCAACGGCCGCGGCTTGGCAAAGCGGGTCGCTGGGTGGTCGAGGAGGCAAGGAGGAGGCCGAGGCCGAGCTCTAGAGGCCGGATCTGGTGGCTGCCTCTCCGTTCCTGGCGTCAGCGGCGGACTCCGATGGCACCATGGCATCCTGCACTATGGGAGGGAGAGAAAGATGAGCTCGGTAGGTAGGGGAGAATAAGGACGGCGAGGTCGGGGCTCACCGTGGCAGCGGCGGTCGCTGGCAGGAGGCCAGGCGGTGGAGACGGCAGGAACACGGGGGAGGGAAGAGGTGGTCAGGTGTTGGTGCTCCTGGCTTCCTGCGGGACAGTGACGAAGCTCTGGAGCGGCGGCTGTTCCCCGCAGCGGAAGTCAGAGAGAGAGAGGCGTGGAGGAGGCTAGCTCCGACGAGGATCGAGTTGGAAGGG
Organism: Triticum dicoccoides; assembly: GCF_002162155.2. Lineage (NCBI taxonomy): Eukaryota > Viridiplantae > Streptophyta > Magnoliopsida > Poales > Poaceae > Triticum > Triticum dicoccoides. The sequence goes on from NC_041386.1 coordinate 399,169,710, forward strand.
GCGATGCGGAGCTCTTGTGTTGGTCCGGTGCTCCGGCGAGCGGCGACTGAAGGTCGAGGAGGAGCTCCTCTCTTTGGGTTTGAGCGGGGCAGGGAGGAGGAATCCCTCGTGCAGGAGATGGCCAGGGATCGAGTGGAGGCGTGGGGAGGTGATCCGGTTGGGTTCGAATCAAAGAGCTCGGGCTCGATCTCTAGTTGGTGGGAGGAGGAATGGGAGGATCCCGATGTGGATTTACGAGTGGCAACGGCGGCTGGGAGGATGGGACAAGGTTCCTGATTTTTAGGGTTGGGCCTATACATATATAGAAAAGGGTTTTCGGATAGGGGCATTTGGTCCCTCCGATCTTAATCGGACGATCTCGGATAAATAGGTTAGGGAGCCCAATTAACAAAACGGAGACGTTTTGTAGATGTTTGGGGTTGATCCGGATCCAACGGTGACGACTGCCCAGGTCGGGTTCGGGACAACTCTCGGACGCGCGCGAGGGGGGGTGCGGGCTGACGAGAGAGGTTAGGTTGGAACTGGCGGTAGGTAGAGAGCTGTGTAGACGGTCTCGAGGTGAGAGAAGAGAAGAGAGAGACCCGGTGACTGTTTTTGGAGACTGAAAATGTCTGACGAAAAGACCAGCTATAATGCCGCTATAGTTTAACGGTTGGGCTATCAAACGAACTCTGAATGCGATGAAACTTGACAGGCGGTCTATATACACTATAACAACACCGCATGCCAACTTTCGACCCATTCCGAGAACATTTTTTGGCCACCTATAAAATAATATTTCGGACGTGCCGCGGGCGCGTGCAAGTGTGTCTGGGCTCAGAACGGACAACGGACGGAACTGGGAGACGCGAACGAATGCGAGTTTTGAAAACATGATGATGCAATGCAGATGATGACATGATATGCAATGCATGACACGCAAGCAATGACAAGGCAACAACAGCGAATAAGCGTAGGACACCTGGCACATCGGTCTCGGGGCGTTACAACACTCCACCACTATGAGAGGATCTCGTCCCGAGATCTAGAATGGCACCCGAGGGAAAATAGAAGAGAAAGAGAAGAGGTAAAACTAAGTTGCTTCTTTGACAAACGAGTGAAACCAAAGAACCTTGAGAGGTTGAACAAATGAAAGAAAGAAAGCAACGGAGATGAACAAAGTTGAAAACACTCCGTTAGAAAATAGGGACATAGAACATTGCGAAAAAAACCTTGAGGTTGAAAGGCAAGATATATATTGAAACCACTCCGGTTCAAACAAGATAGAGAAGGATTAAGAATGATATAATTTGGACAGCACTCCGTCTGAGAAGGGAGGCAAAACTTGATAAGATGAGAGAACTTGAAGAGAGGGCACGACACTCCGTTAGGAAAAGGAATGTAAAGAATATAAGCTTGACAAGAAGAGAGGATACTTGATGAAATCACAAAACACTGCCTCTGCAGCGAGAGGATAGAGGATGGATACTTGAAATAAGAGAATGGAGAATAAAATGATAACTTCTGCCACAAAAGAGTTTGAAAAGGCATCTTTAGGAGAAGGGTCGAACGGAGTTGTTGGAAAAAACAACAACGTAAAGGATAAACTTGATATGGACTTATAGAAGACATCTCAAAATTATGAGGTGACAACTTGCCACTCATGGAAAAGATTTGATTGGATTGATATGAACAAGGAGACAAGAAAATATTTCACCGGGAAGATAAGTGAAGAACTTGGATCATTTATAAGCACCATAATTAGCAACAATCCTTAGGGAAAGTTTTAGGTGAAATATAGCCCAAGATAACTCCATGGAAGAAAATATGGGTTTAAAATACCTCATTCTTAACAACATGTGAATCATGAAACATGAACTCAAATTATCAAGAATGACATAATACCACCTCCAATGATATGGGAGAAAGAATTCCACTCCGGATAGCAAGATGATGAAAGCTTGAGTTTCTTAGCAAAGACTGTCGATGAACACTTCGAGAAGGAATTAAATCCTTGATGAATCCATCATGTAGAACCTTCATGAAGAACTCCGGTAATAAAAGAATCATCCAAAATAATTGACTGGTGGAAAGAATAAGATTGAAGCCTCGCAATGATTTAGATAGAGATCCCCGTGATAATATGATTGAAAGAGGTTGGAACTCCAGGAAAAAGAGAAGATGAAACAATTGAAACCGAGAATTTGATGAGCCTCCAGAATAGGGAATTAATCACTTGGATGAACAAAAATAAGAATTATGTTATGCGTATCCTTCACCAATTAAATTGATGACAATCAACGGGTATGGCATACTACTTATTCTCAAAGAAAAGATTAAGATAGATGTCGCGCCAGCTTGGGAAGGTATTGAACGAACCACCGGAAGGGTTGAAACAACGAATAAGTTGATATGATAAATGAAGGAAGAAGAATCTTGAGCGAACCACCGTAAGAATTAAAAATGAACAAAGAAAAGATAAGGAAGACACCGAGAAGAATTAGTAATTGAACGAAGATGCTTGAGAGAATTTAGATACATGAGACTGAAGAGATCACGAGCTGATAAGAGAATACTTGAATGATGCACCGGTATGATTTGGAGAATGATAGCTGAAAGCTGAGAATAAATAACTCTGAGATGATGGGATCTAGATAATCAAACTAAAAAGACTCCTGAATTGCTCCGGAAGGGTGAAAAGAATTTTGACAATCGAAAAACGATTATGAGAGGATGGTCTCGAACTAGAGCCACGAATCTTGAAGAGAATGGAGCAAGATTGAGGGAGAAAATCTTCTTCATCTTCAAAATCCGAGAATGATGACGAGAAACACCACCATGAATTATTGAGGCACTCTGGAATTAAAATTGGAAAGGTTGAACCAACGATGATAAGAATTTGAAAGATCTTGGAGAAAGACATTTGACTGATGATAAATCATTCTTACGTCAAACTTCGAAATGAAATTTGAGGATAGCTCCGGGAAAATTAGAAGAGTCAGGTAAGATCCTGGGAAAAGACCTGTGAGTGAGGGCCCACTCAAAAGAAACACCTTTGAAAAGATTTAAAAGAGAGGTTGCACCGGTTGAATAAATGACTTGAATGAGATAACATCCTCGAAAGAGCTTGAACGAATGTAGAGTGGAAGCACGAATCTTCGAGATATCTCCAGCACTTCGGAACAATTAAATAGTGAGAAGTGACTGAATATGAGGTGCACCGGCATAAGAAAAGCATTGAAACGAGAAAAGGATATGATCGACAAAGCTTGAATTGAATCCATCGGAGAAGAAAAAGAGCAAATAATGATGAACTTGAGGCTCCATTAGTATCTTCATGAGAATCACCGGGTAAGAACATGAAGGAAAAGAATGGAGAGTCTTCACATCAATAGCAAGATAAGTGATTAAGAATTCTGAGTCCTTGAAGGAAAACAAGGGAGGGAGGGTGGGAAAAACAAAGGCAACTTGGAGATGGATGAAACAGACACCATTGAGAAGAACTGGGATTGAATCTTGCGGATGTTGCAATGATCGCATCCACTTGAGGAGAGACACACTGGTTGAAAAAAAAGTTTGACATGACAATCTCGATTATCAAGAAGGATTAGTGTTTACATCGGGGTATGAGAACACCATTAGGGGAAGGTATGGAATCAACACTTGACATTGAAGCAACTCGAATACCACAACTCAAAACAAAACAATGTATTGGCTTGCAGAATAAGCCAGAACAAACATATGATAGAGATTTCGCCCGAAGTTTTCGTGGTACGGCGTACACGGGCTCGATCGTACAGCACCATCATGTACAAGGCAGTGCACATGACATACGAAGCGTCCCCGAGTCGGCATAGCCAAGGACTCTTTAAGACACAACGAGACCACTGTAAAACCGACCGTGAATAGGCGGACCACTAGACGTCGAACCCCAATTTCATATCATACATCTATCGGAAAGATATACTAAGAACTACTTGAATTCCCACTTATAAACTCCCGAATTTTTCCGGTTATGCAATCAGGTGTTGGGGATACTGGGGAAGCATAATATCTCACCCAAAACTAACAAATCCTACATCCAGCTGTATCCATCCTTCAACACATAACCAAGAAACCTCCGGAAATCATCTACCTCAACCTTCGAAAAGCATCCGTTATACAAGTTATGGCAATACTCCTGAACTCCCGCCCCAGTACTGGGTGGCGTCGAGGTTATCTCACCAATGAACTGCATAAAAGAGATTTTCGATGTCGGCGTACTAAACTCAGGTATTCCAGAACTGCAACGATAAAATTATGACGACAACACCTCAGAGCTCAACTCCCCAGGACACTTCCACAAAACCCCTGACAGGAGGCACCAAGACAATGTTCTCGTCATAAAACCATCGAAACGATTCTAAGATACCCGCGTGATCCTAAAAAAATTAGTGACATTTGAGAAGAGAAGAGTCAAAAACTCTACATCAGGATACCTTACCAAAGTGATGAGGAGACTGGGAAGTAAAAAGAATTCCTAAACCCTCCGATATATAATTCCTAAATGACTCAAAACATTTTTTTCTAGACTCAACTCGGTTGCTAGTTCAATCAAGCAATGGGGCTCCTAATGTCGGGGAAGGCTCTGATACCAACTTGTAACGCCCTCGATGCGGCTATATCTCCCACGTGTCGAAGCACGACTTAGAGGCATAACCGCATTGAAAGCAATGTCGCAAGCGAGGTAATCTTCACACAACCCATGTAATACATAAGGGAAAGAGATACATAGTTGGCTTACAATCTCCACTTCACACAATACATGAATAAAGCATTACATCATCCAAATACAATCAAGGTCCGACTACGGAACCAAAATAAAAGAAGAACCCCAAATGCGACAAAGGTCCCCGATCGACCCTAACTGGGCTCCACTACTGATCAACTAGAATGAAAACAACAAAGGACAAGATCTTCATCGAGCTCCTCCTGAGCTTGGTTGCGTCATCTGCACGGTCTCATCGGCACCTGCAAACTGGTTTTGGAGGTATCTGTGAGCCATAGGGACTCAGCAATCTCGCACCCTCGCGATCAAGACTTTTAAGCTTATGGGTAAGGTAAACGTATGAGGTGGAGCTGCAGCAAGCGACTAGCATATATGGTGGCTAACATACGCAAATGAGAGCGAGAAGAGAAAACAAAGCACGGTCGATAAAAGTATGATCAAGAAGTGATCCTAAAACAACCTACGTCAAGCATAACTCCAACACCGTGTTCACTTCCCGGACTCCGCTAGAAAGAGACCATCACGGTTACACACGCGGTTGAAGTATTTTAATTAAGGTCAACTTCAGGTTTTCTACAACCGGACGTTAACAAATTCCCATCTGCCCATAACTGCGGGCACGGCTTTCGAAAGTTCAAATCCCTGCAGGGGTGTCCCAACTTAGCTCATGACAAGCTCTCACGGTCAACGAAGGAATAGACCGTCTAGCGGGAAGACCCGATCAGACTCGGAATCCCGTTTACAAGACATTTCGACAAGGTAAAACTAGACCAGCAACACCGCCCGAATGTGCCGACAAATCCCGATAGGAGCTGCACATATCTCTTTCTCAGGGCACACCGGATTGTCCAAACTTCCGGTAGGCCAGCCCAGAGTTGCCCCTGATGGTCACCGGCGGCTGACAAGTTGGACCAACACTCAGAGGAGCACTGGCCCAGGGGTTTAAAATAAAGATGACCCTTGGGCGCGCGACCCCCAAGGGAAAAGAAAAGGCTAGGTGGCGAATGGTAAAATCATTGTTGGGCATTGCTGGAAGAGTTTTACTCAAGGTGAACTGTCAAGGGGCTCCCATTATTACCCAACCGCGTAAGGAACGCAAAATTCGAGAACATAACACCGATATGACGGAAACTAGGGCGGCAAGAGTGGAACGAAACACCAGGCATAAGGCCGAGCCTTCCACCCTTTACCAAGTATATAGATACATTAATTAAATAAGATATAATGTGATATCCCAACAAGTAAACATGTTCCAACAAGGAACAACATCTCCATGTTCCAACAAGGAACAAACTTCAATCTTCACCTGCAACTAACAACGCTATAAGAGGGGCTGAGCAAAGTGGTAACATAGCTAATCAACGGTTTGCTAGGACAAGGTGGGTTAGAGGCTCGGTTCAACAATATGGGAGGCATGATAAGCAAGTGGTAGGTATCGCAGCATAGGCATAGCAAAAGAGCGAGCAACTAGCAAGCAAAGATAGAAGTGATATCGAGGGTATGATCATCTTGCCTGAAATCCCACAAGGAAGAAGAACGAGTCCATGAAGAAGACAAACGGATGTAGACGAACGAATCCTCGCAACACGACGTTACCGGATTACCGAGACGAAGTACACTAGAAAGAAAGCAAACAACACAGTAAACGACCACAATAACAACATGGCACGATGCGCAAACAAGTATGACGCATGTCCGGTTTAAAGAAGCATGGCATGGCAAAGTGCACAAACAATCCTACAAATTAAGTGGAGCTCATTATGCAACGGAGTCGCATATTGGAGAAAACACCACATGACTTAATTAGTTCTCTCTCGTTTATGTACCCAACAATATTAAATGTTGATTAACATGGCAAGAGGTGAAGCACAAAAACTACCTATCTAGGCAAGTTTAAATGAGGCCGGAAGGAACGAACAACAATTCCGGAAAATCCTCATATGCATAATTTAAGGTTTGGTACTGTTCTGCCCTAAACATTATTTTAGAGTTGTTAAACATGCAAGATGAGGCTACCATGTAAATCTAGGCATTTTTCTACCCCATTTACATATAAAGATTATTTAAAACCGAGCTACGGTTATTTAGTTATGAAATAAATCATTTTAGCATGGCATAGGGGCAAATTTAAACAAACATCATTTTAAACATTTCAAACATGCATGAAAGTTGCATATTTGAAACTAGATGCAATTCTAAGCATTTAACATGTTTGAAACATTTTAATCCGATGCACGGTTCATGAGTTATTAAATGCATGAACTCTAGGGAATTTTTTGCAAATCTGCAGTCTCAGGATAAAAGGAAAAACATTCAGGCAGAAAAAATATAGAGCTGGGCCGAATCTGGGCGCTGCTCACATTGGGCTTGGCCCGTTAGTGGAAGAGGCTGGGCAGGCCGGGTCTATCTGGGCCTTGGAGGCGCTGGGCTCGCGGACGCAAGTCAATGCAAGCATTGGCAGGGGAAGGAGCGGGACTTGGAGGCGCTGCAGAGGGCGGGCAGAGCAGAGGCAACTGCGCCAGCTTGGCAAAGCGGGTCGCTGGGTGGTCGAGGAGGCAAGGAGGAGGCCGAGGCCGAGATCTAGAGGCCGGATCTGGTGGCTGCCTCTCCGTTCCTGGCGTTAGCGGTGGACTCCGATGGCACCATGGCATCCTGCAGAATGGGAGGGAGAGAAAGATGAGCTCGGTAGGCAGGGGAGAATAAGGACGGCGAGGTCGGGGCTCACCGTGGCAGCGGCGGTCGCTGGCAGGAGGCTAGGCGGCGGAGACGGCAGGAACGCGGGGGAGGGAAGAGGTGGTCAGTTGTTGGTGCTCCTGGCTTCCTGCGGGACAGTGACGAAGCTCCGGCGCGGCGGCTGTTCCCTGCAGCGGAAGTCAGAGAGAGAGGTGTGGAGGAGGCTAGCTCCGACGAGGATCGAGTTGGAAGGGGTGGCGCGGAGCTCTTGTGTTGGTCCGGTGCTCCGGCGAGCGGCGACTGAAGGTCGAGGAGGAGCTCCTCTCTTTGGGTTTGAGCGGGGTAGGTAGGAGAAATCCCTCGGGCAGGAGATAGCCAGGGATCGAGTGGAGGCGCGGGGAGGTGATCCGGTTGGGTTCGAATCGAAGAGCTCGGGCTCGAGCTCTAGTTGGTGGGAGGAGGAATGGGAGGATCCCGATGTGGATCTAGGAGTGGCGGCGGCGGCTGGGAGGATGGGACAAGGTTCCTGATTTTTAGGGTTGGGCCTATACATATATAGCAAAAGGGTTTTCGGATAGGGTCATTTGGTCCCTCCGATCTTAATCGGACGATCTCGGATAAATAGGTTAGGGAGCCCAATTAACAAAACGGAGACGTTTTGTAGATGTTTGGGGTTGATCCGGATCCAACGGTGACGACTGCCCAGGTCGGGTTCGGGACAACTCTCGGACGCGCGCGAGGGGGGGTGCGGGCTGACGAGAGAGGTTAGGTTGGAACTGGCGGTAGGTAGAGAGCTGTGTAGACGGTCTCGAGGTGAGAGAAGAGAAGAGAGAGACCCGGTGACTGTTTCTGGAGACCGAAAATGTCCGATGAAAAGACCGGCTATAATGCCGCTATAGTTTAACGGTTGGGCTATCAAACGAACTCCGAATGCGATGAAACTTGACAGGCGGTCTATCTACACTATAACAACACCGCATGACAACTTTCGACCCATTCTGAGAACATTTTCCGGCCACCTATAAAATAATATTTTGGACGTGCCGCGGGCGCGTGCAAGTGTGTCTGGGCTCAGAACGGACAACGGACGGAACTGGGAGACGCGAACGAATGCGAATTTTGAAAACATGATGATGCAATGAAGATGATGACATGATATGCAATGCATGACACGCAAGCAATGACAAGGCAACAACAGCGAATAAGCGGAGGACACCTGGCACATCGGTCTCGGGGCGTTACAATCTGCTCAATGGCCTTAATCGTCACGGGGTTGCACTCGATGCCGCGTTCGAAGACAAGGAATCCAAGGAGCTGGCCGGCTGGTACTTCAAAGACACATTTCTCCGGGTTGAGCCTTATTTGAAAACGGCGCAGATTGTCGAAGGTCTCCTTGAGATCCTCCAGAAGGGTGTCGTGCTTCTCCATCTTCACCATAATATCGTCTACATAGACGTGGGCATTTCTGCCGAGTTGCTTGAGGAGGCACTTCTACATGCAACACTCAAACGTGGCACCAGCATTTCTCAAGCCGAACATCATGGTCAGGTAATAGAAGGCTCCTAATGGTGTGATGAAGGCGGTCTTCAGCCGATCGACCGGGTTCAGCTTGATCTGGTGGTAGCCGGAGTAGGCGTCCAGGAAAGACAGCAGCTCGCATCCGGCTCTGGAGTCAATCACTCAATCTATCCGAGGCAAGGCAAAAGGATCCTTGGGGCAGGCTTTGTTGAGGCTAGTGTAGTCAATACACATATGCCACTTGTTATTCTTCTTCAAAACGAGGACTGGGTTGGCAAGCCTGTCCGGGTAGAACACTTCCATGATGAAGCTGGCTGCCAGAAGCCAGGCAATCTCTTCACCGACAATCCTTCTCTTCTCTTCTGACAGGCGGCGGAGGGATTGCTTGACCGGCATTGCATCCAATCTCACATGTAGCTTGTGCTCGATGAAATCCGTCGGAACACCCGGCATGTCTTTGGGAGACCATGCAAAGATGTCCCGATTCTCATGGAGGAAATCGACGAGCTCGCTTTCCTATTTCCTGTCGAGGGTTGACCCTACGATAGCAAATCTCTCCAGGTGCGCTGGATCTAAGGCGATCTTCTTGGTTTCCTTGGCCGGCTGGAAGGATTCCTGAGCCTCCGCGTCCTTGGGGTCGGACGGCATGTCCGCCTGCTTGCTGGCCATGGCGACCACCCGGTCAAGGAGACGCTTCTCTTCGGCGATGATGAGGGACTCGGCTAGCCGGGAGCTAGCGGCGGCGCACGCGACCGACTTCTGGTAGTCGCCGGCTATGGTGATGATGCCCTTGGGACCCAGCATCTTCATCTTGAGGTACGCGTAGTGCAGCACTGCCATGAACTTGGCCAGTGCAGGTCAGCCCAAGAGCGCATGGTAGGGGATGTCCAGGTCAACCACCTCGAACCAGATTGGCTCGCGGCGGAAGTGGACGTTGATATTGATCTTGCCGATTGGAGAGCAGGAAAGCCCGGGGACGATGCCATGGAAAACGGTCCGACTGGACAGGAGCTGCTTCTCTTTGATGTCCAGCTTCTCCATGGTGTCGCGGTAGAGGATGTTGATGTTACTGCCGTCGTCTATCAGGATTCAGGAAAAGCGGCAAGCCCACCTCTCCGTTGAGAAGGTGGAGTCTAGCACCATGGCGTAAGCACCCGGCGAGGGCATCACGGCCGGGTGATCTTCACGGCTCCAGCTGATGGGCCTCTCGGACCAGTGCATGAATTGGGGGACATCATAGGCGACAGCGTTCACCTTGTGGTGATGCTGACGCCGACTGTGCTTGTCATCGGCTTCACTAGTGAAGACGATGTAGGTGGCGTTAGCATTAGGAAACTCGCCTTGGAGCATGCCGACTGGCCGGGGGACTAACGGCGGAGGAGGCGGCAGCGCCGGGCCGGCTGCTAGAGGTGGCAGGCCTTCGCCCTTGGCGATCCAGGTGAGCCAGTGGCACTTCCGAGTGGTGTGGTTAGATGGTTTCGCGCCGTTGTGGAACTTGCATGGAGAGTCAAGGGTTTGCTCAAAGGAGAAGGCGGGCAACCAAGCACCCTTGCTGCCCTTCTGATGCTTGGGGCCAAGCTGCCCCTCCGGCTGCTGGTCTTCGACTATTGCCAGTTACGGGCTGTTGGAAGCCGACTGTTGGGCCTTGCGCTTGTTGTTGTTCGGCTGTTGCCGCTGGTTGGAGTCACCAACCGGCGTCTAAGGAGCCGGCGGGAGCACCTTCCCGGATGCGTCAACCCAGATCTCTAACTTCATGGAGGAGTCGGCAGTGGCGTACTTGTCCTCCATGATCAGGAGCACATCCAATGTTGCCGGCTCATCGCGCAAGAGCTTGTGCTTGAGCAAGGTGCCCTCTCTGCACCTGGCGGTGAAGTTCTCGATGGCCTGCACCTCGTGTACCCCTTCGCAGGAGTTGCGAAACTCAGCCAAGCGCGTCAGGGAGTCGCGGGTGGATTCAGTCGGACCCTGAACGCACATGAAGAGCTGGCGGGGCATGGGGGCCGCTTGTAGGTGCTGGTGAAGTTATGGATGAAGACATCAGCGAAGTCCAGCCAGCTGTTGACGTTGTATGGCTTGAGGTTGTTCAGCCATGTCCGGGCCATGCCCTGGAGCATGAGCGGAACATACTTCACGGCAACACGCTTGTTGCCGTTTGCTATGCTGACGGTCGTGGAGTAGTTGACCAGCCAGTCCTCCGGCTTCACGGAGCCGTTGTACTTGGGAATGTCTCGAGGAAGCGAGAACACTTTGGGGAAGGACTCGTCGCAAATGCGGGTGCCGAAGCAGGCTGGGCCGATTGCATCTTCTTCTTCTACGGCCAGTGAGCGAGCAAGCAGCTCGATCCAGTGGCGCGCGTCGTTCTCTCCGACTCCCTCATTGGGGCCCAGTCGGCCTCCAAGAGTCGGATGATCGACAAGCGGCGGGGAGGCGCGCCTCTCCTGGCGAGGAGGAGACAGATGGTCGTCCCGCCGGTTCTCTACTCGTGGGCAGCCATGCTGGCTGCGCACAACCGTGAGGCGAGTGTGCCGACTGCGGCTAGCAGCCGGCTTCGGGTTTTGCTGACCGCGAACACCGCCTATTGGGAACTGGGAGGCCGCCCCATGCTCATGGTGGGGGGAAGGTTTTCGGACTGCCTATCGGCCACCATCGTGCGGTGGCACGTGTCTTGCTGCGTGGTCGCAGCATCGAGGAGTTCGTTGAGGCGCGCCATCTGGCTGCGGTACTCGTCGCCCTCCAAGTGATCCAACTCTTCTGTTGCCGCCTGGGCGGCTCGCAGGTTCTCCACTAGCGTAGCATAGATTGGACATCCGACTCCCAGCATGCTGGCGATGGCCGTGCCGCGCTGCCGGATCTCACCGGCTTGATTGGGCTCGCTAGCAGGCAGCGCGCTGCCCGTGATGCGGTCGATATTGCGCCGGGAGGCTTCGGCACGACACCTCATGGCCTCTATCTTGTTGGCGTTGTCGAGGAGGGCGACACGGAATGCCTCCAGTGTCATCCCATCAGCGTTGGCGGCGACAGGGGTGGACAGGCCCTGCAGGGCCGCTCGCAGCAGATCCTGGACTGCTCCATGGGATTCCCTGCTGCGGCGGGTGACCATCACCTTCACGATGATGCTGGTGCTGGCACCGCTGGCGACAGGAGGGAGCGGGTCATCGACGATCACCACATCGCCAGGGAAGGCATCAGTGGAAATCGCGTCAAAGTTGATGAGCATCTTGACGGGCTCGATGAAGGGGCCGGTGGAGCCAACGGACTCCAAGTCGGAGGTGGGCTCGTTGGCGATGCAGAGCTTGCCGAGAAGGTCGACGAGGCAGCTTGCGGGGCAGGCTGCTCCCGCATCGGGCGCGGGCTCGTCGGAGAGGCTGATCTTGCCGACGAGGTCGGCAATGCTGTTCGCGGAGCAGACCGCCTTTGCATCAGGCAGCGTGCTGGTGCAAGCACTAGCGGGCGTGCCGGGCTGGCTGATCAGGCTGGTCGTGACGTGCTCACCGGAGAGGAAAAGGGTTCCCGTCCAGAACATGTCTCCGGCCGACGGTGCGCTTAGCCCCACGGTGGGCGCCAAATGTCAGGGATATCTAGCGACATATGCCAGGGGTGACTTATCATGGATGGGGACAGGAGTACGTCGTCGGGGCTCTCCGTGGAGGTAACACCCCTAGTCCTGCTCTGCGGGGTCTCCGCATGATGACTAATGTCAATAGGTGGCTGCAAGGTTGCTCCTTGAGCTGTTCGGCTAGAGGAGGAAGAAGGGCAAGGCTAGCTCCTTTGCCTCTCTAGCTATGGGTGTGTGTGTTTGCGTGGGTGAACCTAGGGGGTTTATATAGGCCTACCCCCCCCCCCCCAGGGGTACAATGGTAATACGATCGGGTGTAGGACCCAGACGTTAGTGTCTTGGGGCGTCGGGTTCTCCACCGGCAGCTAGGTCCCGCTGTTTGGTGGGTCCCGCCGGCTGCCGTGAACCTGGCCAACAAGTAGGGCCCGCTGCCTGCGGGCCACGCTAACTGCCTTTTGGTGTAGCTTCGCTCTTGATGACGGCAGCCTCGTCGGGCGACGCATGGCTATAGTCCCGCCGCTGGCGGGCGCTTACTGTAGCCATACTTTGTCTCATCAAATTAATGGCGCGCGGACTATGAGGGGAGGGAGGGCCGCCTGCTAGAGGTCGGTCCGCCCTCGAGGCCGCCTCCTCGTGGTATGCCGTCTTCTAGTTGCTCGCGGAAAGGTAGGGCCTGCCGCCTGCGGGCCGTACCGACCGCCCTCGTGGGAGCATGGCCCTAGCTGGCGTAGGCTGCGTCATGGGCCATGTGGCTACAGTGCCGCATCGGGCGAGGGGTGTTTGCTGGGTACGTCCGCACTATGGCCACGCTCCTCCGGGATTCAGGGGTAGCAGGTGGTCCTGTAGCCGCGCCCCGTCTCGTCATAATAAATGGGTGCAAACTCTGAGGGAACGCAGGGCCGCCTGCTAGGTGCCGGCTCCCTAAGGCCGCCCTTTGAGAACACGCCGTCTTTTGGCAGACGGCCTCCTAGACCAATTGGCCCAAGGAGCCAGCCATACGCCTGGAAGGTGCGAGGGGCTTTGCTTGCCCCGATGTCTTGAAGTGTTATGGGGTGCGGAAGAGGCTTCCCGTGGTCAATCCCTCCGACACTGAAAATTACCATTATAATCACCATGTTATGGATAATATTTGACAACCCCAAAGTAAACATTCTACATGATGGTATTCGACATTCTCATGGTCTAAGGATGTGAGTATGTGTTAACACTTTCATGATTATACTTATAACATTGTGACGATGTGATCTCGTAGTATATCATTCACTTGGGTCTGTCTAACACCACTGTTCTGTTAACAATGTGCCCCAATTGTTGTCATCATCCATTTTACTTCAATAATGCCCTATGATATGGAAACATGATCATCATACAAGACATAAGCTAGTCTTAGAGATGAGAGTATGGAACGACTTGGTGTTTATGTCTCCACACATGCAAGTGTGTTTATCTCATATTCAAGAATCATTGCAATTATAGTATAGAAATATAAACTTAATTATAAACATGGAAATAAATAATAACATTTATTATTACCTCTAGGGCATATTTCCAACACTTTCTACTTGTGCAATCGCACAACTTCATGATCGTGTTATGGTGTACCACCGATGATGTAGCAACTTCACATTGCAATAATGGATCACATCCAAATTGAAGGGCGTGTAGTGAGTGTGCTCATGAAACAAAGAATGCACATGTTGCCAAAATATCGTGCTCTTTTGTTTTATGGCTACAAACCCCATACTTGTGGCCAACCATGCGTTGCACAACAATGCATCCTCCCTCACCAAGTACCCTGCCATCGTGATTGATTCATGTTAAACAAGGAGAACGTCAAAGGACAATCAATGACATTTGGTAGAACACTTGTCGGGCGTGGTGTTTGCCATGGATGTCGTCGGTAGGGGGCGGCGATACCTGCGCTGCAGACCGATCTAGGGTGCAATGGCAACAAAGTACAAGGTGTCTGGGTGGAGTGGAGGTCCAACAAGAAATGGTCAGCAACCAAAGTAGTGTAAAGGCGTGGCAATTTTGATGGCGCAGATAGATACCAAGGAGGAAGGTTTGGAGTGGGAGGAAGGGCTCTAGGAGGGGGGTTTAGGGTGGCGGCGGGCATCCAAACTCCTCCAAACGTCCCACAATTTTGTTTTTGTTTAGGCGAAATTTGGATGTCCAGACCGGTCCGCTTACATTTGATGCAAAATTGGATAGCAAAAAGTACTCATGCATTTAGCAGATGCATGGCGTCGGAGATGCCCTTAGGTTGGAAATTCCCGTCATGTAACGTTGGCATACTCTTTTTTGTTTTCTTTGACAACGCGTTGGAATACTCTTGTCTGGTTTATTTATTTTTTGCATCGATGGTATTTTTTGCATCGATGGGTCGTGAAACCTACCAGTTTTGATCCTATCGTAATATTGTTATATGACTATTAAGTATTGGCGTTGTGGCCACCATTCAAGTTAAATTTGCTTTGCATGAAAAAAAAGCGGCCACACCTTACCAATTAGTATACCATAGCTCATGTAAAATAGAAACAACTAGAAGCATACGCACGCCTTGTTGCGCTGTTCTACTTTTCTACTGTTTATTTTTTTATTGTTAATTCACAAATAGATTGATTGCTTCTCTATTTGCGGGTCGGGGGCTTGTTTTTCTCATGGGCCTTATGTGTTTTGGCTTCCATGATTTTGGGATGAGAACACCCTTTATTGCATTGCAGGATATGTCTAGATGCTAAGACACGTCATCATTTACTTGGTAGGAAATTACTCTCTTTTCTAGAACTATTGTTCTTCACAAAAATGATATGTTAGTATCACTACCAAAAACATATCCAAAGTAGTGGTTGGCGTCAAGCATGTCCCCGACCTGTAGGTAAACCATAGTACTGGATGGACATGATAATATTAATATGCAAAACTAATTGAAGACTTTAATATGCGTAACTGAGGCTTCTGATTGTAGTATTCATTTACAACAATCATACAACTCTATGATTTAACCAATCAATATTTACTAATTTACCTTGGTCACATACAAATAATACAAAACACCAACAATTATGGTCTGCAATAATGGTAGAAGGGTAGTTAAAGTGAGAAATACTTGGAAGTTGTAACACTGCACCAAAGTATATGGCTTTTGGTTTTCAATATTCATCATTCATATGCGTAGTTAGAATCAAAATAGAAAGAACATATTTGAAATAAAAGCAATGATTTGCACTGACTAACTAACGACGGGAAAGGGAATGAAGCATGTTTATAGCAGCCTTTAAGAGGAAGAGACAGAAATGGGAGGATTAAGATATAATAGCATAGGTGATTGATCTCAGTTTTCATTTGAATGTAACATTACTAATGCAATAATAAGGCCTGATCAGTTGTGTACATAAGCCATTGGAAAAGGCAATAATAAAATGGTTATTATCATATTTCCCGTTCATGATAAATGCTTATTATTCATGCTAGAATTATACTGACCAGAAACTTAAATACATGTGTGAATACATAAACTATATCGTGTCCCTAGTAAGTCTCTACTAGACTAGCTCGTTGATCAAAGATGGTTATGGTTTCCTGACCATATGCATGAGTTGTCATTTGATAACGGGGTCACATCATTATGAGGAGGATGTGATGGACAGACTCAACCGTAAGCTTAGCATCAGATCATTTAGTTATTTGCTATAGTTTTCTTCATGTCAAGTATATGTTCCTTTGACTATGAGATCATGCTACTCCCGAATACCGGAGCAATGCCTTGTGTGCTAAGTCACTTCGTAACTGGGTGATCATAAAGGTGCTCTACAAGTATCTCTGAAGGTGTCTGTTGGGTTGCATGGATCGAGATTGGGATTTGTCACTCTGTGTGATGGAGAGATATCTCTAGGTCCAAACCCGAGACTGGGTGTCTCTATTGCAAGGGGAATGGCCACTGGAAACGAAACTACCCCAAGTACTTGGCAGATAAGAAGGCTGGCAACGTCAACAAAGATATATATGACATCCATGTTATTGATGTGTACCTTACTAGTGCTCGAAGTAGCGCCAAGATATTTGATACTAGTCCGGTTGCTAATATTCGTAACTCGAAATAGGAGTTGCAGAATAAACCGATACTAGCTAAGGACGAGGTGACGATGCACGTCGGAAATGGTTCCAAGGTTGATGTGATCGCCGTCGGCACGCTCCCTCTACATTAACCTTCGGGATTAGTTTTAAACCTAAATAATTGTTTCTTGGTGCCTGCGTTGAGTATGAACATTATATCTGGATCTTGTTTATTGCAAGACTGTTATTCATTTAAGTCAGAGAATAATGGATGTTCTATTTATATGGATAATATCTTTTATGGTCATCCACCCCTTGTGAATGGTTTGTTGAATCTCGATCATAATGATACACATATTCATAATAATGATGTCAAAAGATGCAAATTTAATTATGGTAATTCCACATATTTGTGGTGCTACCGCTTAGGTCATATTGGTATAAAACACATGAAGAAACTCCATGCTGATGGACTTCTGGAATCACTTGATTATCAATCATTTGGTACATGTGAACCATGCCTTATGGGCAAAATGACTAAAACCCCGTTTTCCGGAACAATGGAGCGGGCAAATGACTTATTGGAAATAATACATACCGATGTATGCGATCTGATGAGTGTTGAATCAGGCGATGGATATCATTATTTTCTTGCCTTCACAGATGATTTGAGTAGATACGGGTATATTTACTTAATGAAACATAAGTCTGGAACATTTGAAAAGTTCAAGGAATTTCAGAATGAAGTGGAGAATCATCATAACAAGAAAATAAAGTTTCTACTATCTGATCGTGGAGGTGAATATTCGAGTTACGAGTTTGGTATGCATTTAAGATAATGTGGAATTGTTTCACAACTCACGCCACCTGGGACACCACAGCGTAATGGTGTGTCCGAACATCGTAATCGTACTTTATTAGATATGGTGTGTTCTATGATGTCTCTTACCAATTTGCCACTATCATTTTGGGGTTATGCATTAGAGACGGCCGCATTCACGTTAAATAGGGCATCGTCTAAATCCGTTGAGACGACATTGTATGAGTTATGGTTTGGCAAGCAGCCTAAGTTGTCGTTTCTTAAAGTTTGGGGATGCGGCGCTTATGTCAAGAGGCTTCAACCTGATAAGCTCGAACCCTAAGTGAAGAAGTGCGTCTTCATAGGGTTCCCTAAAGAAACCATTGGGTATACCTTCTATCATAGATCTTAGGGCAAGATTTTTGTTGCTAAGAATGGGACCTTTCTAGAGAAGGAGTTTCTCTCAAAAAAAGTGAGTGGGAGGAAAGTAAAACTTGATGAGGTATTTGTACCTTCTCTTGAATTTGAGAGTAGCACATCATAGAAAACAGTTCTCGTGATGCCTAGACCAATAAGAGAGTAAGCTAATGATGATGATCATGAAACTTTAGATCAAGCTACTACTGAACGTCGTAGGTCGACCAGGACACGCTCCGCACCAGAGTGGTATGGTAATCCCATCCTGGAAGTAATGTTGTTAGACAACGGCGAACCTATGAACTATGAAGAAGCAATGATGATCCCGAATTCTGACAAATGGCTTGAGGCCATGAAATCCGAGATAGGATCCATGTATGAGAACAAAGTATGGCCTTTGGTGGACCTGCCCGATGACCGGCAGGCAATTGAGAACAAATGGATCTTTAAGAAGAAGACAGACGCGGATGGTAATGTCACCGTCTATAAAGCTCGACTTGTCACAAAGGGTTTTCGGCAAATTCAAGGAGTTGACTACGATGAGACTTTATCACCCGTAGCGATACTTAAGTCTGTTAGACTCATGTTAGCAATTGCCGCATATTACGACTATGAAATCTGGCAGATGGATGTCAAAACAGCGTTCCTTAACGGGTTCCTTAAGGAAGAGTTGTATATGATGCAACCAGAAGGTTTTGTCGATCCTAAGGATGCTAAAAAGGTATGCAAGCTCCAGAGATCCATCTATGGACTGGTGCAAGCATCTCGGAGTTGGAATTTACGCGTTGATGAGGTGATCAAGGCTTTTGGTTTTATACAAATTTACGGAGAAGCTTGTATGTATAAGAAAGCGAGTGGAAGCTCTGTAGCATTTCTAATACTATATGTGGATGACATATTATTGATTGGAAATGATATAGAATTTCTGGAAAGCATAAAGGGTTATATGAACAAGAGTTTTTCAATGAAAGACCTAGGTGAAGCTACTTACATATTGGGCATTAAGATTTATAGAGATAGATTGAGACACTTGATAGGACTTTCACAAAGCACATACCTTGACAAGATTTTGAAGAAGTTCAAAATGGACCAATCGAAGAAAGGGTTCTTACATGTGTTGCAAGGTATGAAGTTGAGTCAGACTCAAAGCCCGACCACGGCAGAAGAAAGAGAAAGGATGAAGGTCATCTCCTATGTCTCGGCAATAGGCTCTATAATGTATGACATGTTGTGTACCACACCTGATGTGTGCCTTGCCATAAGTCTGGCAGGGAGGTACCAAAGTAATCCAGGAGTGCATCACTAGACAGCGATGAAAAATATTCTCAGCTAGCTAAAGAGGACTAAGGACATGTTTCTCGTTTATGGAGGTGACAAAGAGCTCGTCGTAAAGGGTTACGTTGATGCTAGCTTTGACACTGATACGGATGACTCAAAGTCACAAACCGGATACGTAATTATTTTGAATGGTGCAGCGCAGTCAGTTGATGCAGTTCCAAGCAGAGCGGTCATAGCAGGATCTACATGTGAAGCAGAGCAGCTTCGGAAGCGACGAATGAAGGAGTCTAGATGAAGGAGATCATCCCTGATCTTTTTGGGGGGTGCATATCCGATCTAGGAGTTGTGCCTAGTGCATCGGATCCAATGACTATCTTTTGTGACAACGCTAATGCAATTGTTATAACCAAAGAGCCCAAGATTCACAAGAAGACCAAGCACATCAAACGTCGCTTCAACTCCATTCGTAATAAAATTAAGGATGGAGACATAGAACTTTGCAAAGTACATACGGATCTGAATGTGACAGACCCATTGACTAAACCTCTTCCACGAGCAAAACATGATCAGCACCAGGACTCCATGGGTGTTAGATTCATTACTATATAAACTAGATTATTAACTCTAGTGCAAGTGGGAGATTGTTCGAATGCCTGGAGGGAATAATAAATTGGTTATTATCATATTTTCCATTCATGATAAATGTTCATTATTCATGCTAGAATTGTATTGATCGGAAACTTAAATACATGTGTGAATACATAAACTACACCATGTCCCTAGTAAGCCTCTACTAGACTAGCTCATTGATCAAAGATGGTTATGGTTTCCTGACCATAGACATGAGTTGTCATTTCATAACGGGATCACATCATTAGGAGGAGGATGCGATGGACAGACTCAACCATAAGCTTAGCATCAGATCGTTTAGTTATTTGCTATAGCTTTCTCCATGTCAAGTATCTGTTCCTTCGACCATGAGATCATGCTACTCTCGGATACCGAAGGAATGCCTTATGTGCTATCAAACATCACTTCATAACTGGGTGATCATAAAGGTGCTCTACATGTATCTTCGAAGGTGTCTATTGGGTTGCATGGATTGAGACTTGGATTTGTTACTCCGTGTGATGGAGAGATATCTCTAGGCCCTCTCGGTAATTCAACATCATAAGAAGCTTCATCTGACTAATGGGTTTAGTCACGGGATCTTGCATTATGAACGAGTAAAGAGACTTGCCAGTAACGAGATTGAACTAGGTATGGAGATACCGACAATCGAATCTCAGGCAAGTAACATGTCACTAGACAAATGGAATTGCATACGGGATTAACCGAATCCTCGACATCATGGTTCAACCTATAAAATATCTTCCTGGAATATGTAGGAACCAATACGGGCATCCAGGTTCCACTATTGGTTATTGTCCAGAGAGGTGTCTCGGTCATGTCTGCATGTTCCCGAACCCGTATGGTCACACGCTTAACGTTTGATGGCGCTAGGGTAGTATTGAGATATTAATAGCAGAAAGTCCAAAGGTTGTTCGGTGTCCCGGATGAGATCCTGGACATCACGAGGAGCTCTAGAATGGTCCGGGGGTAAAGATTTATATATGGGAAGTCATATTTTAGGATCCGAAAGAAGATCGGGTTTTTCGGTATTGTACCGGGAAGCTTCGATGAGGTTCCTAAGGATTCCAGAGGGGTCCGGAAGTCCATGGATGGTTCTACCACGTCCCAAGGGCCAACTTGGGTCGTAGGGGGCATCCTAGCCCTGTTGGGGAACATAGCAGAAATTCAAAAAAATTCCTACGTGTCACCAAGATCTATCTATGGAGAAACCAGCAACGAGGGGAAGGAGAGTGCATCTACATACCCTTGTAGATCGCTATGCGGAAGCGTTCAAGAGAACGGGTTGAAGGAGTCGTACTCGTCGTGATCCAAATCACCGGAGATCCTAGTGCCGAACGGACGGCACCTCCGCATTCAACACACGTACAGCCCGGTGACGTCTCCCATGCCTTGATCCAGCAAGGAGAGAGGGAGAGGTTGAGGAAGACTCCATCCAGCAGCAGCACAACGGCGTGGTGGTGGTGGAGGAGCGTGGTACTCCAGCAGGGCTTCGCCAAGCACCGCAAGAGACGAGGAGGGAGAGGGGTAGGGCTGCGCCAAGGAGAGGAACTCTTGTCTCTAGCAGCCCAAAATCTCAAGTATATATAGGGGGAGGGGAGGGGCTGCGCCCCACCTAGGTTTCCACCCCTAGGGGTGGCGGCCAGCCCTAGATCCCATCTAGGGGGGGCGGCCAAGGGGGGAGAGAGGGGGACAAACCACTAGGTGGGCCTTAGGCCCATCTGAGCCTAGGGTTTGCCCCCTTCCACTCTCCCTTGCGCCTTGGGCCTTGGTGGGGGGCGCACCAGCCCACCTGGGGCTGGTCCCCTCCCACACTTGGCCCATGCTGCCCTCCGGGGCTTGTGGCCCCACTTGGTGGACCCCCGGGACCCTCCCGGTGGTCCCGATACGTTACCGATAAAACCCGAAACTTTTCCGGTGACCAAAACAGGACTTCCCATATATAAATCTTTACCTACGGACCATTCCAAAACTCCTCATGACGTCCGAGATCTCATCCGGGACTCCGAACAACATTCGGTAACAACATACAAACTTCCTTTATAACCCTAGTGTCATCGAGCCTTAAGTGTGTAGACCCTACGGGTTCGGGAACCATGCAGACATGACCGAGACATTCTCCGGTCAATAACCAACAGCGGGATCTGGATACCCATGTTGGTTCCCACATGTTCCACGATGATCTCATCAGATGAACCATGATGTCGAGGATTCGATCAATCCCGTATACAATTCCCTTTGTCTAGCGGTATTGTACTTGCCCGAGATTCGATCGTCGGTATCCCGATACCTTGTTCAATCTCGTTACCGGCAAGTCTCTTTACTCGTTCCGTAACACATCATCACATGATCAACTCCTTGATCACATTGTGCACATTATGATGATGTCCTACCGAGTGGGCCCAGAGATACCTCTCGGTCACACGGAGTGACAAATCCCAGTCTCGATTCCTGCCAACCCAACAGACACTTTTGGAGATACCCGTAGTGCACCTTTATAGCCACCCAGTTATGTTGTGACGTTTGGCACACCCAAAGTATTCCTATGGTATCCGGGAGTTGCACAATCTCATGGTCTAAGGAAATGATACTTGACATTAGAAAAGCTTTAGCAAACGAACTACACGATCTATGCTATGCTTAGGATTGGGTCTTGTCCATCACATCATTCTCCTAATGATGTGATCCCGTCATCAACGACATCCAATGTCCATGGCCAGGAAACCGTAACCATCTATTGATCAACGAGCTAGTCAACTAGAGGCTTACTAGGGACATGGTGTTGTCTATGTATCCACACATGTATCTGAGTTTCCTATCAATACAATTCTAGCATGGATAATAAACGATTATCATGAACAAGGAAATATAATAATAATCAATTTATTATTGCCTCTAGAGCATATTTCCAACAGTCTCCCACTTGCACTAGAGTCAATAATCTAGTTCACATCGCCATGTGATTAACACTCACGGGTCACATCGCCATGTGACCAATATCCAAAGAGTTTACTAGTGTCACTAAACTAGTTCACATCATCATGTGATTAAGACTCAATGAGTTCTGGGTTTGATCATGTTTTGCTTGTGAGAGAGGTTTTAGTCAACGGGTCTGCAACATTCAGATCCGTATGTACTTTGCAAATCTCTAGGTCATATTATAAATGCTGCTTCCACGCTCCACTTGGAGCTATTCCAAATGGTTGCTCCACTATATGTATCCGGTTTGCTACTCAGAGTCATTCGGATAGGTGTTAAAGCTTGCATCGATGTAACCCTTTACGCCGAACTCTTTATCACCTCCATAATCGAGAAACATGTCCTTATTACTCCAAGGACAATTTTGACCGCTATCTAGTGATCCACTCCTGGATCACCTTTGTACCCTCTTGCCAGACATGTGGCAAGGCACACATCAGGTGCGGTACTCAGCATGGCATACCGTATAGAGCCTATGACAAAAGCATAGGGGATGACATTCGTCCTTTCTCTTTCTTCTGCCGTGGTCGAGCTTTAAGTCTTAACTTCATACCTTACAACTCAGGCAAGAACTCCTTCTTTGACTGATCCATCTTGAACACCTTCAAGATCATGTCAAGGTATGTGCTCATTTGAAAGTACCATTAAGCGTTTTGATCTATCCTTATAGATCTTGATGCTCAACGTTCAAGTAGTTTAATCCAGGCTTTCCATTGAAAAACACTTTTCAAATAACTCTGCATGCTTTCTAGAAATTCTACATCATTTCCAATCAACAACATGTTAACAACACATACTCATCGGAAATTCTATAGTGCTCCCACTCACTTCTTTGGAAATACAAGTTTCTCATAAATTTTGTATACACCCAAAATCTTTGATCATCTCATCAAAGCATACATTCCAACTCCGAGATGCTTACTCCAGTCCTTAGAAGGATTGCTCGAGCTTTGCATACTTATTAGCATCTTTCGGGATTGACAAAACCTTATGGTTGTATCACATACAACCTTTCCTCAAGAAAATCGTCGAGGAAACAATGTTTTGACATCCTATCTGCAAGATTTCATAAATAATGCAGTAATCGCTAATATAATTCCAACAGACTCTTAGCATCGCTACGAGTGAGAAAGCCTCATCATAGTCAACTCCTTGAACTTGTGAAAAACTCTTCGCCACAAGTCGAGCTTCATAGACGGTGACATTACCGTCTACGTCCGTCTTCTTCTTAAAATCCAAATGTACCTAACAGCCTTACGACCATCAAGTAGTTCTTCCAAAGTCTACACTTTGTTTTCATATATGGATCCTCTCTCGGATTATATGGCCTCGAGCCATTTTGGAATCCAGGCCCACCATCGCTTCTCCATAGCTCGTAGGTTCATTGTTGTCTAGCAACATGACTTCCAAGACAGGATCACGTACCACTCTGAAGTAGTACGCATCCTTGTCATCCCACGAGGTTTGGTAGTGACTTGATCTAAAGTTTCATGATCACTATCATAAGCTTCCACTTCAATTGGTGTAGGTGCCACAGGAACAACTTCCTGTGCCCTGCCACACACTAGTTGAAGAGACGGTTCAATAACCTTATCAAGTCTCCACCATCCTCCCACTCAATTCTTTCGAGAGAAACTTTTCCTCGAGAAAGGACCCGATTCTAAAAACAATCCCTTATTGCTTTTGGATCTGAGACAGGAGGTATACCCAACTGTTTTTGGGTGTCCTATGAAGATGCATTTGTCCGCTTTGGGTTCGAGCTTATCAGCCTGAAACTTTTTTACATAAGCGTCGCAGCCCCAAACTTTTAAGAAATGACAGCTTAGGTTTCTCTAAACCATAGTTCATACGGTGTCATCTCATCGGAATTACGTGGTGCCCTATTTAAAGTAAATGTGGTTGTCTCTAATGCCTAACCCATAAACTATCGTGGTAATTCGATAAGGGACATCATGGTATGCATCATATCCAATAGGGTGCAGTTATGATGTTCGGACACACCATCACACTATGGTGTTCCAGGTTGTATCTGTTGTGAAACAATTTCCACAATGTCTTAATTCTGTGCCAAACTCGTAATTCAGATATTCATCTCTATGATCATATCATAGATCTTTTATCCTCTTGTCACGATGATCTTTCAACTTCACCCTGAAATTACTTGAACCTTTCAATAATTCAGACTCATGATTCATCAAGTAAATATACTCAACATCTACTCAAATCATCTGTGAAGTAAGAACATAACGATATCCACTACATGCCTCAGCACTCATTGGACTGCACACATCAAAATGTATTACTTCCAACAAGTTGCTTTCTAGTTCCATTTTACTGAAAACGAGGCTTTCAGTCATCTTGCCCATGTGGTATGATTTGCATGTCTCAAGTGATTCAAAATCAAGTGAGTCCAAACGGTCCATTTGCATGGAGTTTCTTCATGCATATACACCAATAGACATGGTTCGCATGTCTCAAACTTTTCAAAAACGAGTGAGCCCAAAGATCCATCAACATGGAGCTTCTTCATGCGTTTTATACCGATATGACTTACGTGGCAGTGCCACAAGTAGGTGGTACTAGCATTACTATCTTATATCTCTTGGCATGAACATGTGTATCACTACGATCGAGATTCAATAAACCATTCATTTTAGGTGCAAGACCATTGAAGGTATTATTCAAATAAACAGAGTAACCATTATTCTCCTTAAATGAATAACCGTATTGCGATAGACATAATCCAATCATGTCTATGCTCAACGCAAACACCAATCTTGATGGTAGAGGGAGCGTACGATATTTGATCAACCTTGGAAATACTTCCAACACATATCGTCATCTCACCTTTTAGCTAGTCTCCGTTTATTCCGTAGCTTTTATTTCGAGTTACTAACACTTAGTAACCGAACCGGTATCTAATACCCTGGTGCTACTAGGAGTACTAGTAAATTACACATTAACACAATGTATATCCAATATACTTCTACCGACCTTGCCAGCCTTCTCATCTACCAAGTATCCAGGGTAATTCTGCTCCAGTGGCTGTTTCCCTTATTACAGAAGCACTTAGTCTCGGGTTTGGGTTCAACTTTGGGTTTCTTCATTAGAGCAGCAGCTGAATTGTCGTTTCATGAAGTATCCCTTCTTGCCCTTGCCCTTCTTGAAACTAGTGGTTTCACTAACCATCAACAATTGATGCTCCTTCTTGATTTCTACTTTCGCGGTGTCAAACATCGCGAATATTTCAAGGATCATCATATCTATCCCTGATATGTTATAGTTCATCACGAAGCTCTAGCAGCTTGGTGGCAATGACTTCGGAGAAATATCACTATCTCATCTAGAAGATCAACTCCCACTCGAATCAAATGATTGTTGTACTCAGACAATCTGAGCACAAGCTCAACAATTGAGCTTTTCTCCCTTAGTTTGCATGCTAAGAAAATCGTCGAAGGTCTTATACCTCTTGACGTGGGCACGAGCCTGAAATCCCAATTTCAGCCCTCGAAACATCTCATATGTTTCGCGACGTTTCAAAACGTCTTCGGTGCCTCAACTCTAAACCGTTTAACTGAACTATCACGTAGTTATCAAAATGTGTATGTCAGATGTTCGCAACATCCACAGACGACGTTCGAGGTTCAGCACACTGAGCGGTGCATTAAGGACATAAACCTTCTATGAAGCAATGAGGACAATCCTCAGTTTACGGACCTAGTCCACATAATTGCTACTATCAACTTTCAACTAAATTTTCTCTAGGAACATATCTAAACAGTAGAACTGAAGCGCGAGCTACGACATAATTTGCGAAGATCTTTTGACTATGTTCAGGATAATTAAGTTCATCTTATGAACTCCCACTCAGATAGACATCCCTCTAGTCATCTAAGTGATTACATGATCCGAGTCAACTAGGCCGTGTCCGATCATCACGTGAGACGGACTAGTCATCATCGGTGAACATCTTCATGTTGATCGTATCTACCATATGACTCATGCTCGACCTTTCGGTCTCTTGTGTTCCGAGGCCATGTCTGTACATGCTAGGCTCGTCAAGTCAACCTAAGTGTTTCGCGTGTGTAAATCTGTCTTACACCCGTTGTATGTGAATGTTAGAATCTATCACACCCGATCATCACGTGGTGCTTCGAAACAACGAACTGTCGCAACGATGCACAGTTAGGGGGAACACTTTCTTGAAATTATCATGAGGGATCATCTTATTTACTACCGTCGTTCTAAGTAAACAAGATGCAAAAACATGATAAACATCACATGCAATCAAATAATAGTGACATGATATGGCCAATATCATATAGCTCCTTTGATCTCCATCTTGGGGCTCCATGATCATCTTGTCACCGGCATGACACCATGATCTCCATCATCATGATCTCCATCATCGTGTCTCCATGAAGTTGCTCGCCAACTATTACTTCTACTACTATGGCTACCGGTTAGCAATAAAGTAAAGTAATTACATGGCATTGTTCAATGACACGCAGGTCATACAATAAATAAAGACAACTCCTATGGCTCCTGCCGGTTGTCATACTCATCGACATGCAAGTCGTGATTCCTATTACTAGAACATGATCAATCTCATACATCACATATATCATTCATCACATCCTTTTGGCCATATCACATCACATAGCATACCCTGCAAAAACAAGTTAGACGTCCTCTAATTGTTGTTTGCATGTTTTACGTGGCTGCTATGGGTTTCTAGCAAGAACGTTTCTTACCTACGCAAAAACCACAACGTGATATGCCAATTGCTATTTACCCTTCATAAGGACCCTTTTCATCGAATCCGATCCGACTAAAGTGGGAGAGACAGACACCCGCTAGCCACCTTATGCAACTAGTGCATGTCAGTCGGTGGAACCAGTCTCACGTAAGAGTATGTGTAAGGTCGGTCCGGGCCGCTTCATCCCACAATGCCGCCGAATCAAGATTGGACTAGTAACGGTAAGCATACTGAACAAAATCAACGCCCACAACTACTTTGTGTTCTACTCGTGCATAGAAACTACGCATAGACCTAGCTCATGATGCCACTGTTGGGGAACGTAGCAGAAATTCAAAAAAATTCCTACGTGTCACCAAGATCTATCTATGGAGAAACCAGCAACGAGGGGAAGGAGAGTGCATCTACATACCCTTGTAGATCGCTATACGGAAGCGTTCAAGAGAACGGGTTGAAGGAGTCGTACTCGTCGTGATCCAAATCACCGGAGATCCTAGTGCCGATCGGACGGCACCTCCGCGTTCAACACACGTACAGCCCGGTGACGTCTCCCATGCCTTGATCCAGCAAGGAGAGAGGGAGAGGTTGAGGAAGACTCCATCCAGCAGCAGCACAACGGCGTGGTGGTGGTGGAGGAGCGTGGTACTCCAGCAGGGCTTCGCCAAGCACCGCAAGAGACGAGGAGGGAGAGGGGTAGGGCTGCGCCAAGAAGGAGAGGAACTCTTGTCTCTGGCAGCCCAAAACCTCAAGTATATATAGGGGAAGGGGAGGGGCTGTGCCCCACCTAGGTTTCCACCCCTAGGGGTGGCGGCCAGCCCTAGATCCCATCTAGGGGGGCGGCCAAGGGGGGAGAGAGGGGGCGCACCACTAGGTGGGCCTTAGGCCCATCTGAGCCTAGGGTTTGCCCCCTTCCACTCTCCCTTGCGCCTTGGGCCTTGGTGGGGGCGCACCAGCCCACCTGGGGCTGGTCCCCTCCCACACTTGGCCCATGCTGCCCTCCGGGGCTTGTGGCCCCACTTGGTGGACCCCCGGGACCCTCCCGGTGGTCCCGATACGTTACCGATAAAACCCGAAACTTTTCCGGTGACCAAAACAGGACTTCCCATATATAAATCTTTACCTCCAGACCATTCCGGAACTCCTCATGACGTCCGGGATCTCATCCGGGACTCCGAACAACATTCGGTAACCACATACAAACTTCCTTTATAACCCTAGCGTCATCGAACCTTAAGTGTGTAGACCCTACGGGTTCGGGAACCATGCAGACATGACCGAGACGTTCTCCGGTCAATAACCAACAGCGGGATCTGGATACCCATGTTGGTTCCCACATGTTCCACGATGATCTCATCGGATGAACCACGATGTCGAGGATTCGATCAATCTCGTATACAATTCCCTTTGTCTAGCGGTATTGTACTTGCCCGAGATTCGATCGTCGGTATCCCGATACCTTGTTCAATCTCGTTACCGGCAAGTCTCTTTACTCGTTCCGTAACACATCATCACGTGATCAACTCCTTGATCACATTGTGCACATTATGATGATGTCCTACCGAGTGGGCCCAGAGATACCTCTCCGTCACACGGAGTGACAAATCCCAGTCTCGATTCGTGCCAACCCAACAGACACTTTCGGAGATACCCGTAGTGCACCTTTATAGCCACCCAATTACGTTGTGATGTTTGGCACACCCAAAGTATTCCTACGGTATCCGGGAGTTGCACAATCTCATGGTCTAAGGAAATGATACTTGACATTAGAAAAGCTTTAGCAAACGAACTACACGATCTATGCTATGCTTAGGATTGGGTCTTGTCCATCACATCATTCTCCTAATGATGTGATCCCGTCATCAACGACATCCAATGTCCATGGTCAGGAAACCGTAACCATCTATTGATCAACGAGCTAGTCAACTAGAGGCTTACTAGGGACATGGTGTTGTCTATGTATCCACACATGTATCTGAGTTTCCTATCAATACAATTCTAGCATGGATAATAAACGATTATCATGAACAAGGAAATACAATAATAATCAATTTATTATTGCCTCTAGGGCATATTTCCAACAAGCCCTGCTAGGCCAAGCACACCAACCCCTTGGGCCCATATGGGAAGAGTCCTAAGTGGAGAAGGCACCTCCCCCTTGCCTTGTGGGGAGGGATTCCTCGCTTGGCCGGCCAGCCCCTCCTTGGAGGAGGGGCCAAGGGGTTGTGCCCCCCCCCCTCCTCACCCCTTTATATAGTGGGGAGGCGCAGGGGGTAACCACCCTTCCAGACTTGCCCACAAACTGGATAAGTATTTATTTTGAATGGTGGAGCTGTCAGTTGGTGCAGTTCCAAGCAGAGCGTCATAGCAGGATCTACATGTGAAGCGGAATACATAGTTGCTTCAGAAGCGACAAATGAAGGAGTCTGGATGAAGGTGTTCATATCGGATCTAGGAGTTGTGCCTAGTGCATCGGATCCAATGACTATCTTTTGTGACAACACTGGTGCAATTGCCATAGCCAAAGAGCCCAGGTTTCACAAGAAGACCAAGCACATCAAACGCCGCTTCAACTCCATTCGTAATAACATTAAGGCTGGTGACATAGAACTTCTCGTCAAAAAAAAGGATGGTGACATAGAACTTTGCAAAGTACATACGGATCTAAATGTGGTAGACCCGTTGACTAAACCTATTCCACGAGCAAAACATGATCAGCACCAGGACTCCATGGGTGTTAGATTCATTACTATGTAAGCTAGATTATTAACTCTAGTGCAAGTGTGAGACTGTTGGAAATATGCCCTAGAGGCAATGATAAATTGGTTATTATCATATTTTCCGTTCATGATAAATGTCCATTATTCATGCTAGAATTGTATTGACCGGAAACTTAAATACATGTGTGAATATGTAAACTACACCATGTCCCTAGTAAGCCTTTACTAGACTAGCTCATTGATCAAAGATGGTTATGGTTTCCTGACCATAGATATGAGTTGTCATTTGATAATGGGATCACATCATTAGGAGGGGGATGTGTAGCCGTAAGCTTAGCATCAGATTATTTAGTTATTTGCTATAGCTTTCTTCATGTCAAGTATTTGTTCCTTCGACCATGAGATCATGCTACTCCCGTATACTGGAGGAATGCCTTGTGTGCTATCAAACTTCACTTCATAACTGGGTGATCATAAAGGTGCTCTATAGGTATCTTCGAAGGTGTCTGTTGGGTTGCATGGATTGAGACTCGGATTTGTTACTCCGTGTGATGGAGAGATATCTCTAGGCCCTCTCGGTAATTCAACATCATAAGAAGCTTCATCTGACTAATGGGTTTAGTCGCGGGATCTTGCATTACGGAACGAGTAAAGAGACTTGCCAGTAACGAGATTGAACTAGGTATGGAGATACCGACAATCGAATCTCAGGCAAGTAACATGTCACTAGACAAAGGGAATTGCATACGGGATTAACCAAATCCTCGACATCATGGTTCAACCTATAAAATATCTTTCTGGAATATGTAGGAACCAATACGGGCATCCAGGTTCCACTATTGGTTATTGGCCAGAGAGGTGTCTCAGTCATGTCTGCATGTTCCCGAACCCGTATGGTCACACGCTTAACGTTTGATGGCGCTAGGGTAGTATTGAGATATTAATAGCAGAAAGTCCAAAGGTTGTTCGGTGTCTCGGATGAGATCCTGGACATCACGAGGAGCTCCAGAATGGTCCGGGGGTAAAGATTTATATACGGGAAGTCATATTTTGGGTTCCGAAAGAAGTTCAGGTTTTTTGGTATTGTACCGGGAAGCTTCCAGGAGGTTCCAGAGAATTCCGGAGGGGTCCGGAAATCTATGGATGGTTCTACCACGTCCCAAGGGCCAACTTGGGTCGTAGGGGGGTGTCCTAGCCCTGCTAGGCCAGGCGCACCAACCCCTTTGGCCCATATGGGAAGAGTCACAAGTGGAGAAGGCACCTCCCCCTTGCCTTGTGGGGAGGGATTCCTCCCTTGGCCGCCGCAGGGGGCAGCCACCCTTCCAGACTTGCCCATTACCTCTCCCAACTCCTCCCATATTCCTCTGGTACACACTTGGCAAAGCTCTGCCAGAATTCCGTTGCTGCCACCATCACCATGCCGTCGTGTTGGTTCTGATCTCATCTACCTCCTCTCCCTCGCTTGCTGGATCAAGGAGAGGACGCCATCAAGTTGAATGTGCGCTAATCTCAGAGGTGCCATCCGTTCGGCACTAGATCGGGTTGAATCGTGATTAGATCACAAAGAGTACGACTACATCAACCGCGTTACAGCGCTAACGCTTTCGGTCTACAATGGTATGTAGACACACTCCCCTCTCGTAGTTATGCATCTCCTAATTGGATCTTGGGTGTTTCGTAGGAAAAAAATTTGATTTTCATGCAACGTTCCCCTTCATAAGCAACCTATGACAATTAACCAAATTATCTTCATAGGAAGACCTAGTTATCATCTTGTCTTATTGTTTTAGTGACAATTAAATTCAGTTACAGACCGCGTGCTCCTTAGGCTTGGAACCATATCCTAATTAATACTCCCTCCATTCTAAAAT
Source organism: Triticum dicoccoides (assembly GCF_002162155.2). Taxonomy (NCBI): domain Eukaryota; kingdom Viridiplantae; phylum Streptophyta; class Magnoliopsida; order Poales; family Poaceae; genus Triticum; species Triticum dicoccoides. Next base: position 399,201,710 of record NC_041386.1, read on the forward strand.
ATAGTACATACTTTATTTTGAAAAGTCAAACATACCAGTGTTTGACCAAGTTTTAAAAAATCAGCATCCACATGTACAGTTATAGTTTATTTATTTAATACTTGAGATATTGATAGTTTCTTCTAGAAACTTGGCCAATGGACATCTTTGACTTTAAAAAAGCTAATATGCACTGCACCGTTGAACAGAGGCAGCATAAAGCATGCCATGTATAAATTGCGTGAGGTTGTTAATCCACAAGCACGGAGATGGTACTTAAGCAGTGAAGCATGAGGCTTTCAAATTGAAACTTCACACGGTGAGATAAAATCCCAGTATAATCTGCTACCTGTTTAGCACTGAAGCGATCAAGATTGAATTTGAATCAGGCTGCCAAAGAAAGGACAAATGCATTTTTGCCCCTAGTTGGAACCTACCCACGGGGTTTGCCCTTACTTTTCGACTCCACTTAGATTTGCCCCTGAGGTTGCCCGAATGCCCTTTGACCGTTTGACAAATACTTTGAGAAATCGTAACAAATTCATATAAACTCGGAAAAATGCAAATGAGATATCAAAATATTTAGATAAACATTACCTTTATGCGCATATCATTTGCATTCAGGACAAAAGCACCATTTAAACTACTTGACCTTATTAATGTTATTAACATTATTAAAATGAAAAGGTATAAACAATAGCTTTTTCATGAAGAAACAATGCATGTAAATGTAGCTGATGTTTTCTAAACATCCGTATAACTTATTTGCATTTTTCGAAGTTCATGTCAACTTGTTATGAATGTTCAATCGACATTGACCATCATTTTGAAACTTCATCACAAGTTCATATGAACTCATAAAAATGCAAATAAGATCCCAGAATGTTCAGAAAACATCACCTACATTTGCATGTAATTTTTATTCATGAAAAGGTATTGTTTATACATAATAACATTAATAACCTCGAGTAGTTTAAACGGTACTTCTGTCATGAATGCAAATGACATGCACATAAAGGTAATGCTTATCTGAACATTTGGCTATCTTATTTGCATTTTTCTGAGTCATGTGAATTTGTTATGCATTTTCAAAGTATTGGTCAAATGGTCAAAGGGCATCCGGGCGACCTCAAAGGCAAATCTGAGCAGAGTCGAAAAGTAAGAGCAAACCCCGTGGGTAGGTTCCTACTAGGGGCAAAAATGCATTTGTCCCACCAAAGAAGGATGACAGAGGAAGAGGAAGGAGGTATCGAGAGTTGTACTGCAGACCTTGTGGGGCATGGCGTGTTGATGAAGACGACCAAGTTCCGAAGACGGTAATCATCTCTAGGCCCCGAGCGTCGTTGTCGTTGGATGTTAATTACCGCACAAAAGAAGGGGAGAAAGATGGAGCGATGGGCGAGGTATGCAGTGTGGTGGTGGACAGGCAAAGCCCGTGCAGCCTTGTGTGCGAAGAAGGCAGTGTGGGACTGACTCCCATGCAACCATGTCGTGCGGAGGAAGCGGTGATGGACTGGCGACACCCATGCAACCATATGATACGGAGGAGCAGGTGATGGGTCGGCTGCCTGTGCAACCGTATCGTGCGGAGGAGGCGATGATGACTCAAACATACCGACATAAGAGAAGGGAAGAAAGATGGGGAGATGGGCGGGGCATGCGGTGTGGTGATGGACTGATAGCATCCACGCAGCCACGTGACACAAAGGAGGCGGTTATGGGCCAAGCTGGCGATGACCGTGCCACTATGCAATTATACATCATTTTTATAGGCGTGGACATAATTGGCCGCATCATTAATTTCCTTCGTACCAGATGTACATGAGCGACATGTAACCCTTTTTTCTCTCACAAAAAAGTAGTTTCTCTGATCTAAAATAAATGTTATGATTTTAGTTTAGTTGTGGTTTTAGTTCAGGGATACACGTAACACAAGTGCTGAACACATGTACTCCCTCCATTCGGAATTACTTGTCGCAGAAATGAATGTATCTAGATGTATTTTAGTTCTAGATATATCCATTTTCGAGACAAGTAATTCCGAACGGAGGAAGTAGTTAAATGGTTGAGCCAAATAGTAAACAATACTCCTTCCGGTCCTTTTAGTCTGCATATAAGTTTTGTTCAAAGTCAAAGTATCTCTACTTGGACCAAACTTATAGAGATCAACATTCATAATGTAAAATGAACATTGTTAGTGTTAAATCAACATTGTTAGATTCATTACGAAATGTAGTTTCATAGTATATAGATTTCATAGTGTAGGTGTTGATTTTCTTAATATAAATTTGGTCAAACTTTGTAAAATTTGACTTGATATAACCCTAATATGTGGAGTAAAAGGACCGCAGGGAGTACCTAATATATCCAAACCTTTCAACGATGTGCGTTCAATGAAAAGAGACGTTTCCATCAACTACAAAGGCATTTGTGAAGACTTCGTCAAACTCAAGATGACATACCGACTCAGTCTCTCAAAGGTACACATAGGGATATGGTGTGTGCATGCATTCATATGGATGAGCAAATTGTACTGTGTTCAAGAAAAAACAATACCTACTTACCTAATAAAAAGACCATGATTTTTCTAAGAAAATCAAAGTGATTTTTCTACAAAAATAAGAGACATGGTCACTTACCATCCCAGCCCCGGAGCGCTCACAGCGCTAAATTTCGAGGGAGCTTAGATATTGTATATATATATAGTGACATTACATGTGTGTTGACTCTGCCGTCAAAAAAGGCCATGTTTACTCGTCAAATCAAAAAGAAACAAGACGTATTTTCATGTGCTGTGACATGGCAAGAAAAAATGTTCAGGCCGATATACAATTTATGCGGCACAAAATGTCCAGGTTGTGTATCCCTAGAGGAAAATTCTGAAACCAAGAAACTAACAGTTTAAATACGGTGATCTAATAGTAATACAATAACAACACAATACAATTCACACTTCCATGGAACAGCACACCAGTGTATGCTCATAACTGAATAACTTTGATGGAATACCGATCCTCAAGTTTCCGTCACTTACTTGATAAGAGACTCCATGGCTTCAAAGAATAGAGGCACAAACTCCCTGTTTGGAGTCTTGACTGCACACTTGGCACCAGGAACACCAACAGCAGCAGTAAGCTCTATCAGGAATGGAATCCCACGGGGGATCTTCGCAGACAGATACAGCACATCCATGTTTGCATTTTTCCGTTTGGCAATAAAGAACACATTTGATGCTGCAAGGTGTTCAACGGTGGCATCTATGCTGCTGATGACAGAATTGGGGTATTCTTTTGAAAATTCATTGTCATCAGGTAAAGATTTCCAGGCCTGCAGTCAGATTTAACCAATTCAAACTACAGATTAACAAGAAGGATATAATAGCGGAAGAGTACTCACTCGCCACAGGCGTTCTCTACAAGCCCTAAGGCCAACAGACCAAAACCAAACAGCTAAGCGAATCAAAACAACTAGGACAGCAACTACCGAGAAGAAAAGATTTACTCGTAGTAGATTTTACCTCAAGAAAACCCGTTCGCTCCATTTTGCCATCTTCACCAAAGAAGACATGGAGCGAACCTTTGTCACTGAAATACCACACAGGTTGCTGATTATTCTTCACTGCAACCTGCAGTAGCAAGTTTGGTGCTCCAGGGGAGACATTCTGGGAGAAAACCATAGCTAGGAGCGTCCTGGCTGAGGACCCAGGTTGGAGTGGAGGAACCTTATTCATCAACCGACACCAAGTTCAGTACAAGAAACTGAAATCTAGAAACAGAACTAACAAAATATAGACATCCTTGCACCTGAAGTGGTCCACCGGCTGCAAGACCAAATGTGTTCTTGTTAAACTGAATCATAAATCCATCTAATACACCCTGGGTCCCATTCTCAAAAGATATATCATAGTATATCTGGCCATCCCGTCGCACCAGTTGCGCACTGATCTGGAGACCTTGGCCAGTGGTTGAAGGCAATACAACAGGCAGTGGAGGTCTGCAGGGAAAACAATCAGAAAAGTCAAACTGGAGAAAAACTGGCTCGATCCGTATAACATGAATAAAATATCAAACTAAAACTTGGAGCAAAAACAATAAAAAGTTTTGCTGACCCTGAAGATGCTGTAGGCTCGTCAACAAGAACCAGGGCATTATCCAAACCCATTAAATCACCTAGGAGATCTGGGATCGGAGCAGCAACTGCTGGGGCTGCAGCTGCCGGCTGCTTCACTAGTACATTTGATGAATTGCCAGTACTAGAGGACGGTGATGCCCCATCCAGTCCCTGAGATGGTGACTCCGAATACCCAGTTTCTCCAGCATCAGCAAACTCCTCATCATCCACCCTAGGAGCTGCCTTAACACGGCTAACAAAGGCTTCTGGGGGCTTGTGATAAACTGATGATAATGTAGAAATGTTTGCTAATAATTCATCAAGAAGCGAAGAGTCAAGCTGGTTAGAGTCATCACTGATCACAGGCTTCTCTGCCAGAACAACATCTTTTGCTGCCTGTCAAAGCCACACACATACCCAGTGGTCACAGGGATATCTGACAAACAAAGGATAGGAAGGTGTGAAGTGTAAACTTTCAATACCTCAGGATCAGTAGAAAGAAGTCGCCAGTATATGTAAGCTCGATCACGCAGATCAGGATTGTCTGTTTCGACTGTTGCATTATTGAGAACAGCCTACAGAAATGATGCAGATTAGGCAGAAAACTGTGGCGCATAAAGTTATTAAACAGAATTTGTTAGGGACAGGACATACATTCTATTGGAATAAAGCCATTATTCATTCATTCAGCTAAGAGAAATTTGAATATAGTGTACCCTTATGAACCAAACATTCTTGTTCTCAACCCAAAAATTTGACTATTCTAATTATTAATGTTGCAACACAATTCAAGGTATGCTCAATGCTGTAAAGATTTCAACAAGCCTTTTTGAACACCATCACATGCCATGGTATCAAATAAGGAGATATTCAAAGACTCTTACATCATGCCAAAAGTTATTCTTTGCTCCGCAATTTAGTGTATCTATCATCTGCAAGAGTAAACACAGGAACTGAGAATAGTAACCTGTATCATCTGCTGGGGCCCCTCAGTTGGCTTCTTAAGAAACAACTTAACAGTCGCTGTTAGCAACTGCAGTTGAACTAATGCTGGTTCTTCTGGGAATGTATCCAAGAAACTCTCAAGGAGTTCATCAGCATTGTCAATTCTTTCGGCATATTCTCCAATTATCCAAATCATTGATGCCTGTATAAGAAAATAACATGCAAGTGAACAAAACATGCAAGAAATTACAAAGACCGTTCATAGACAATACCTTAGCCTCTGGTTCATCTAAAGTGTCCAAACTTTCACAAAGTGTTGCGATGATAGACTCATATCTGCATATTTTGGCAAGAAAAAGGTTACTTTTTTACAAAAACATATGCTGAGCACAAAAGAAGAGCTCTGTAGTTCCAAAAACATAGAATGTTGAGCTTCCAGGCAAACCACTCACGTGTTAGGATAGCGTCTAAAGATGTCTTTGATGACAATGATAGCTTCCTGTACGACATAATTAACCTTTATCTTGATCAGCTCAAGCAAGACACTGATGCACCTTTCAGCAGCTCTCTCCAATTTAATTGCACATCTTCCAATCGCACGTACAGCTTTCCTCACAAAGTCAACATCCACCTCTGTGGCGTATTCTTTGAACTCCAATAGTACCTATAACGAGCTCAGTCAACTTCTGGATGGCAACTTGTAGAAAACAGATCTAGTACTATAATCAGAAATGAACAAGATGCTTAATAAATTTAACTATGGTAAGATTCACACTTGAAGTGATGGACTTCTGTTCCTACGGAGTTTTATTTACAATTTCTAATTCTGTTATGTATGAGACAGGAATATAATAACACAAGGCAGTAGCTAGAAATATTGTTCCACTCAAGTCAACATCATAACCACAACAGTAAATTAGTACATAAGAAAGAAAATTATGTACCTGATCAATGTTCCTATCTGACGCAAGCTTTATCATAATCTCTAACTTTTCCATCTTGACATATATTGGGTCATTGTACTTGCAAAAGAAGACCTATTGCCAAAAATACTATTGAGTTACAGAAACACTGGCATGATTGATTGATGAATAAGAATAGCTCGAAGACAAACAAATGTCACCTTAATTTCATGTGCAAGTATTGTAGGCCTTTTTTGAACAACCAGATTGATATTTCTCAATGCTACATACTGAATCTCGGGCTCTGCCGACAGTAGAGTAACCAGAGGGGGTGCCATTTTCTTGCAGAGATTCCGGACAACATCAGTGCTTGTAATGAGCTCCATTTGTAGAAGGATTATCTGTGTGAAAGAGACAACCAACAGGTTAACTCTTACTGCAAAATCAAAAACAAACAGCAACTGCTGTCTTGAATAGTACCAGAACCAGCATTCCAACTTAAATGGATATGTATCATCCTCCGACTAAAAGGTCAGGAACATGAAAATCAATCCAATGCCACAGTCCATTTGTTCTTCCTATGATTTATGAGGATACATTTAAGATGAAAGAAAAAACTTTATTACCTAGTTAAATGAGCCCATAAATAAACAATATGAGTATGTCTTATTTGGGTACTTGCAGATATGTTTTTCCTTACCCTGCTACCCATGCAGTGAGAACTGGCAGCGCCCCTGTTCAGGCCTGACAGATCAATACAAGTACACATGGCACTGTGCCAATCTATGGTTAACGAATACCACATACACAACTGCATGCAGCACTTTCTAAAACTTTACTGTGTTCTAGTACATGTGAATCAGGCTAATGTACCTTGACAGCAGAAAGAACAACTGCACAGTTTGCATGTTGAAGACGGGGTGTAACTCGTTCCACTATATTTTCTGCGTCCCTTGCATCTGTTGCTTTGTACCTTGACAGAGAATCAAGAATGAAAACTTGTCCCCACCTGCAAAATTATCAAATATGATAAGCAGCTTACTCTAGAAAAATATGGGGGTTCAAAACCCAATATAGCAAAAACTGCATCATACTCTGTGCATTCATTCAGAGCAGTCAGAAGCTTTGTCAATGTATGGCTGGTGATCTCAAAGATCGGACGAGCACTACTGTCTTGAATCTCTGCCAGAGCAGCAACAGCATTTGCAACCACCATAGGATTGTTGTCAGAAATTAAGTCTTTGAGGGCCTCTAGAAATCCTCTGTCCTCCACTAGCTCAGCATTTATATCATAAAGCTTAGCAACACAAATAGCCGCTGTCTTCCGCACATATGGATCATCGTCCTGTGAAAAAATTCAAGACACAAGTATAGGCTTAATTCAATGGGAGACAGTTTTTTTTAAAGGAGTGTACAAACACCAATATACACCTTGAGGCATCTTTGAAGAGGGTCACACAGATACTCTGTGATTTTGTCTACACGGATGCAACCCATTGTCCTCACAGCCAAAGCACGGATCAGCGGATTTGGATCTTGTGAATCCTGCAAAAGTTTTGAATCTTCTTATTAGTTGCTGCTTCTGCACGGTTTCTTTCACACATGTTATAGCTTTATTTTTCTGCATAAATGTTCATTAGTACTAATATGGTTATAATTTCTCACCTTAACAAATGTGTTCACGGCAAGTATCGCTAGATCTGGTTGACTTTTAGCATAGTTGATGAGATACAAATATACTAGTTTTTTCAGCTCCAAGTTCTCAGTCTGCATACAGTTCACGACATCCGTAAACAGTGATGAGACATCTTTTCCAACGGTCATCGCTGCAATCACTTTCTTGACAGCATCTTTTCTCTTGTCCTGCAAACCATGTTTCCACCAAAGCCTCAGATGCCAGAAGTGAACACATAATATGGTCTTACATCATTTATTCTTGCATTAAAACTAGAAAACAGAAATGGGATCTATGGCTGGTGAATGACTGACAACAGTATATAGTCCAACCATTCTTGCTACATGGCATACTTCATCGCTGAGAATATTTCATATTAAAGACTGATATGGTACAAATGTTCATTAATTATGCATTAGAACATGGATTTTACAGCAAACGTGCAGCGCTGCAAAATGTAGCCAGAACGGCGACAGAATATTTTGTGACCGGGGGCTAGAGATGGCGTCTTAAAACCACTAGACCACCAAATCAAAATGATGTAGCATGTCTTGCTTGCAAAACATGGAGAAGTGATAGAGCCTAAGATGTGCTCTTATATTTCTTTACGGAGGGAGTACCTTTCTGTTTTAACCATGTGCGGAAAACCGCAAAGATGGCATAGATAAATATAAAGGATAAACACCTTTTTATCAGCAGCGAAGTGCCATTTCTACAGCTACACCAATGCATATTGATGCATATCTGGAGCCATGAAGATAAAAAATAAACTAGATGGAGGTAATGCCCGGCCCCGCACATAACTCCAAAATTACTACCTTATTCAAAAGGTATTCATTTACCCTCGAGAGCTTGGCTAACCAGACATCGAGCAGTCACTATATTCGATTTAATCTTGCTTTCACTGAAAAGCCCCGAAATGGATCAGAACTCAGTGCATTCATCTCGCTCCAAAGCAATTCAAACTCAAATCCGTCTGAACTGAATTCGGCACATTTAAGTACATTTTGTTGAAGAAAATGACCCCGAGATCGTCACTCTGCCGCAAATTCCAATCCTCGGAACAGAACCTAATCCCGTGGGATACCAACCAAAACTCGCAGATCTCAAACCGCCCGCGCGTGGGCACCCAACACCCTGGCCAGATCTGGATCCGGGCCAATCGATCCTCGGGCACAGCAAATCACACAAGAAGATAGACAGGGGAGAGACGGCGAGGCAAGGAGGGTGACCTTGTACTGGGAGTTGAGCTCCTCCTTGAGCTCGGGGATCTCCCCCTTTTTGGTGGTGGAGAAGTACTTGGAGTCGTGCCCGCTCATATCGCCCCGGCGAGCCTACCTGCCAAACACGCACCGGTCGCCGCCTCCGGCTGCGGAGCCGGGGGGTCGTGGTGGAGGCGTCCGATCTCGCGCGCGGCGGCGGTCGGCGGCCTGCCTGCCTGCCTGCGCAATGGGATGGGATTGGAGTTGGCGAGGGGAAGCCAGACGGGTGTGCGTGCGTGCGAGAGTTATGGGGATCAGAGAGATTGGGAGGGAGACGACGACGACGGTGGAGATCTGATCGGCTGCTCGCAAGTCATTCTTTTTTTTAAATAGCTTTATCTTTTTTTTAGATAAAATAGCTTTATCTACTATCTACTATCTATCTATCTACTATCTACTACCACTATAAAATAACGAGAGAGGCAGATCCAAACAATCTCAACCGTCTATCCGTGCGATCTAAAGGTTGAAAACATTTCCGTGTTTAACACAACAAGCCACGAATCCCACTCATCGCATCTATCGCCCACTAATCCCACCATACCCCTTCGTTGTCATCAAACTGCCCTTCCCTAGGCTAAAAAAGAAACTGCTCTTCCTACATCAAAAAATAAAAAAATTGCTCTTCCCTGAGCACACGACGCACCACGTCTTCTGCACCCTGCTGCCGCCCCGCCGCTCCACCTCTGCTGCTCCATGAACGCGGGCGTGGGTCGCCGTCGGCGCCGCCGCTCGCCGCTTGACGTGAGGGCGGGTCTCCGTCACCGCTCGCCGCTTGGCTGCTGCCCCACGGACGCGAGCGAGGACTGAAGCTGAGCGCTCGGGCCGGTGGATTGGGCACTAGGATTGTGCTCACGGCAGTGATGGCTGTAGAGTAAGCCTGATTTCTGGGGCACATTATAGCACGCTGCCTGTAATCGTTTATTCACTCAGCGTTGCAATGGCCGCCCAAGTGTCCAGTGGCCCCTGCAAATTCTGGCTTGTGCGTGCATGATGCTGCCGACGTGGTATGCGTGTTGGATGGATAACTAAGGGCATGTGCGCCCGGCTGGCCGACATGTGTGTTGTGCGTGCGTGTTCACTCAGGTAATCAGATGTGTTGTATGTGTGCTCAATAAGTGTTTGCGTCAATGCTCGACTGAAAACGGTTGTTTCAAATTTTGCATTTTAGTTCAGAAACAATAAATCATTAGCACCTTCTATTATTTTACTTCACTAGCACCTTATATTTTTAATCATTAGCTCCTTTTGATTCAGGTAGTGTTCAAGTTCTTTATCAGGACCTTGTCTAGAATATAACTGCATTGTAGGAATCCGCCTCCAACCAAAGGAACCTCGTCTTCCGGGTGAAAACCTAGATTTAGTTTGCTGGATCGGATGGCGGCGACATCTTCTTGGACGTCGTTTTGGAGGCGCCATCTTTGGAGACGAGGTTCGGTTGGTGCTTGTGGCTTTTGTGCTTCTCGTGGTATGCCAAGACGGTGGATGCCGGAGCGGTGGCTCCGGATGGTGGATGTATGCCGAGGCGGCGGCCTCGGATGGTCATGCAACGACGGTCCTATGGGGTAGGTCCGCTGTTTTGCTTGGCATGGGTGGCGACCTGGTGTTGCGAGGGTGGCCAGTTCGTCGGCTCGGTCGACGCGATCTGTGGGGTCAGTCTGGCTAGAAGTTGGGGCGACGGCCCTGGATGTTTGGTACAACATTCGTGGTCTGCGGGCGGTCGTCTCATGTAGCAAGGGCGATGAGGCAACTGAACTGCGCGGCTTTGTGGCTCTCGTGTGGGCGGGGGATGTCGGAGCGGCGGCTCCGGAGTCGGGGGTGTGTGTTTGTTGCAATGTTGCCTTGGGTCGTGTGGTCGGCAAGGGTTCATTGCGTGTGCAGTTTTTTTTGTCTGGTTTTCCTCATGAACTGGGGCACTCTGTTAGGTTTTCGATCCGGTTTTCCTACCTCTCTTATTCTATAATGCAAAGCCGGAGCACCTGTCCCTCTGACGAGGTTCTATCAAAAAACTGCGTTGTAGGAATTGCACACTTATAGGAGCCATTGCCTACATCTGAAGAGTAATGGAGTCGTGTAAATTCATGCTCTGGTTCTTATGTAATGGTGCACTGCTATGCATCACGTATGCATGTGAAACACGATAGAAAGAAAGGTTTCTTGATGATATTAGTTATTTGGTGAAACAACTGTTTTATATAGAAGCTTCCTTTCACTTAGCCAAGAAAGGGAAATGATTTTTGATTTTAGTTCAAAATATTATGGTGTCAGTTCATTTCTTGACAGGTCCTGTTTTCATGTAAATATATGGGATCTTTAGGGTCTATTGCTAGGTCTCTTCTCCATGGCCATGCCATCGTCGCCCCAAGCCCAGGTGAACTATTTATCCTTTTGATTTCTTTACCTCTAGTTCTTCCTTCACTTTCCATGTACAGACCTCAAAGCTGAGGCTTGGGAAGCACCATGGAGATAGAAAGCTGCCACAATGCTCCGTGAAGAAACACGCGGAGTTCAGCAGCAGGCATGCACTAATTTGTGATTTAGCACTCTGACTCTATAGTTCAAAAATTGGTATTACCTTTTGATTGTGCTAGCGATACAGTACTTCAACTCCTAGCCGAATCAATTTGGCATGAGAGGTGGAGGATTGGGCCAAAATCTTCCTCTTTCGTAATTATATGTTTGGAACCATAGTACAAGTTAGGGATCTTTATTTCTGTTCAAGTAAAATTACTTGCAACTGTATTCTCACATGTTTCATTATTTTTACACATTGCATATTCATAAGGTACTACAGAAGATTCTGATGTGATGATGCAAAGCATGATTTAATAATCTTTTACTCTGCACATTTTAAATCTGGTTTCATAAATATTGTGCTTTTCTCAAGTTCAACTACCTGGTCAGCTTAACAGAGTCAATGGCTGTAAAGGATTTTCATGATGATGTTGGTGAATGACTGAATGCCCAGTCTATCTCTGTCAATTGCAGAATTTGTAAACCTCTCATCTGTGGAGTGATATTTATTTGTCGAGAGCTATCAAAAGGTTTGCTTCCCAATTTTAGCCACCTTCATGCATTTTAGTTGCAACACTTACAAAAGTGTAATAAAATTTAAATGGATAGCTCAGCCGAGAAAACACATTTTTTTCTCCTTTGATTTCTTCTTGTCCAGGCTAGGAACCATCTTGCGCTCAACCAAATTCATGTTCTTTGACTAACTTTTCCATCAAGGTAAACCCTTTGGTTCCCATTCTGTCTTTGTTCAAGTGTCATTCTCAATCAGTTTGTAGTCCATATCTTCAGATCATGTACTGCCTCCAATACAAATTAGTTGTAGCTCAAACAGATGTATCGAGCAATGAAATACGTCTAGATACATCCGTTTCAGCAACAAGTAATTAGTTGTAGCTCAAACAGATGTATCCAACAATGAAAAAAGTCTAGATACATTCGTTTCAGCGACAAGTAATATGGATCGGAGGTAGTACTTTTTATGACATGCAGATCATATACTTTTAGTCTACAGTTTATAGCTAGAGCATAACAAGCACTTGTATTTGGATTATGTTCCTTGATTCGCCTATGTAAAACATTAGTATGTACTTGAATTTCAGTTTGGGATCTAGATAGATTGGCTTGTAGTTTATGATGCCATATACTCCATGCTGAAACATGGAATTGATACTCTACCAATTAGTCAAGTCAATGCTCTCCATAGTTGCTAAGCAATGGACGAGGAATCTTAATTCCTAAACACAATATTTCCAGTCATTTTTATGTCTCCGTAATTAGGAATTATACGTACTTTGCATGAGAATTAAATTTTTCAAAAATGTAGGTCTATTTTATGATAGAACTAAGGCCGAGCTAGGCGCCGGCTCACCGGCCCAAATTTGGGCCGGTCGCCTCATAGGCGCCCGATTTCAACGATTACAACTATTGAATTTCACGTCCTTGTTTCGTCCACCAACACCCCACGCACGTGATTGACTCTGCCACTGCCTCCGCGTTCCGCCTCCCCATGTGTCCCCTGCCTTTCCTTCGCTTCCGCCTCTGTATACCTCACCCTTACTTGCCTGCTTACAGCTCCCAGGGGAGTTGTGGAGCTAGGGGAGGGGAACGGGTGAGCAGCAAGAGGATAAGAGGTGAGAGTGAGCAAAACAAGAGGACGAGAGAGATGGTGAATCGGACGACGAGGGGACACACACAATCTTTCATGATCCAACGGCTACGCGTGCGACCGGCTGGCTCTGCCAGCCGGCTGAGCAGAATCGTTTGCCTAAAATTAATGTATTGTAGCTGAGACGTGCATTGCATGTGCAAGCTTACTAGTTAAAATTTAAACAACGCTTATATCGTCCGCTAATTGATTCAAAAATAAAGCCCGAAGGTGAGTCCAACCACAGATTCGGTGGATCAACGCAACCATTTTGTGCTAGCACATGAGCTACTTTATTAGCCTCTCTATTACAATGCTCTAAAACAACCTTCCCGAAATCTAAGAGTGATAAACGACATGTATCCAATAGTGGAGCAGCGACCATGGAGTGTCATTCATTCTTCTGCAATGTTTGTATCAAAACCAAGCAATCCGATTGTATGCGAATAGATGTGCAACCCATATTTGATGCAAGTCTCAGGCCCTCTGCTAAGGCAGCCACTTCCGCTGAGACCATATCTGGCACATGATCAAACTTTGCTGTCAGCACGCCAATGAAAGTGCCTGTGGTATCTCTTAGTATCGCTCCACCAGCCCCCGTGTGGTCTTCTTCAGAGAAAGAAGCATCCACATTAGGAGCCGGCTGGTTTTGGAGTGGTTTATACCATATGCCCACCTGTGGGGGCCCTGTCGATTTACTCAAAGCACGAACAAAATTGAGGGTCAGAGCCCAAACTGCTTGACCAGTTTGAATCAGTGGTTGGACCTCTTCTTCCCGCACAATAACTCTCGTCTGCCACCAGAGATACCAACATGTAATGGATATTAGTTCTGGTAGTTGCACCACTTCCATATAGTTGACACTATGGGCCAGTTCGCAAAGGAATATCTCAAGAATTTCAGCACCCGAGCGCCCTGGTGTAGCCACTGTGCCTATGATTTCATATAGTCCCAGGTTTGCCCAGATCTCCTTTGCTCGGCCACACTGGAAGATCAAGTGCGCCGTATCTTCAGCATGCAACGAGCAGATGGGACACTGTGAGGAACGTGCAATATGTATATTGGCGAGAATACATCTGATGGGATAGCATTGTGCAAACATCTCCATATAAAGATTTTAACCTTGCTCGGGACTTTCAGAGACCATAGGTTCTCCCAGATGGGGTGTGGAGATGGACCATGTACAGCCAAACTACTGTCATTGCTGGATGCAAATGCTACTTCCCATTGCCAGTAGTAAGTAGACCCTACAGTAAAGATCCTCGACTTGGTGAGATGACATGCTATAAAGTCCTCAGTCTCATGTTGGTATATAGGAATCTGAAGAATCCGTTCAGCGTCTACATGCCAAACATTATCACGAATAAGTGGCTCATCCCACTCACCTGTGGTTGGATTAATAAGCTCATTTACCTTGGAGAGGATGCAGTTTCCCCGTACTGTCAGTATCATCCTTGAGCTGCTACTAGGGATCCAACAATCATCCCAGCTATCAATTTTCATTCCATTTCCAACCCTCCAGATGCACCCTTCCTTGAAGATCTGAATTCCTGACCATATGCTTTGCCATACATAAGATGAACCCTTCTTCAAATCATAGTTTAGCAGGTCTCCCGATGGGTAATACTTAGCTCGCAGAACCTTGGCACAAAGTGAGTCATAGTTATCTATGAGTCTCCAGCATTGTTTAGCGAGCATTGCTAGATTAAAACTATGAATATCACGGAAGCCCATGCCTCCCCTAGATTTTGGAATGCACATCTTCCGCCAAGCGAACCAATGCAGTTTCCGTTGGTCCTCACCATCACCCCACCAAAAATGCGATATAGTATCAGTGATTCCCTTGCAAATTTTCCTCGGAATTTAAATACACCCATCACATAGGTCGGGATGGCTTGAGCCACCGCTTTAATAAGAGCCTCCTTTCCTCCATATGACAAATTGTGTTCCTTCCAGCCACTTATTAATTTCTGAATTCTTTCAATAAGATGTTTAAAGCAATCCACTTGGTCTACTCCAATCATTGAGGGGAGTCCCAGATATTTATCAGACAGAGACTCGGTCATAATATCAAGTATTTGGCACACTTCTACCTTATCATCAACATTTGTGTTTGGGCTGAAGTATATGGATGATTTTGCGGCGCTGTCCATCTGCCCCGAGGCTTCACAGTAGTCATCTAGGATCCTCTTTAAAGTGATAGCATTAGCTGCATCTGCCCTCATAAGAATCAATGAGTCGTCAGCAAAGAGCAACTGAGTGATAAAGGGGGGTCCCGACAGACCTGAACTCCCTTGAAATTCCCTTGTTCTTCCTCATGGGTGATCAAAGCCAAGAGACCTTCCGCACATAGCAGAAACAAGTAGGGGGAGAGAGGGTCCCCTTGCCGTAGGCCTCTACTTGGGAGAAAGCGTCTGTTTCATTTGAGTTGAACCTCACCTTATACTCCATCGAAGTAACACAAGCCATTATGAGTTGTACCCACTGTGCTGCAAAACCAAGTTTTAACAAGATAGCTTCTAGGAAAGCCCATTCCACTCTGTCATATGCTTTGTGCATATCAAGCTTGACTGCGCAAGAGCCAATCTTCCCTCTCTTCTTCTTCATAGACTGTAAGCACTTTGAGTCTCACCAATAATTTCTGGAAGGGAGACTTTCAATCTTGCTGCCAACATTTTTTCTATGACCTTGTAAACCACGTTACAAAGGCTAATCGGCCTGAACTGTGATACATTCTTTGGTGTTTTGACTTTTGGTATTAAAACTATGGTGGTTGTGTTCCATCCAACCGGAATCACCCCACTATTAACAGCCTCAGGTACCTCTTTCACTAGATCTTCCCCTATTAGGTGCCGGAATTTTTTATAAAAAATTGCATGGGGACCGTCCGAACCCGGCGCCTTCAGGTCTCCAGTGCAAAAAGAGTGCTTTCCTAACTTCCTTTTCAGTGTAAGGAGCAAGTAAGCTTTCATTCATATAAGGAGAAACTTTTAGCTTTATGATACGTCTCCAACGTATCTACTTTTTTCTAACGCTTTTCCTCTTGTTTTGGACTCTAATTTGCATGATTTCAATGAAACTAACCCCGGACTGACGCTGAGAACTACCATGGTGTTGTTTTTGTGTAGAAATAAAAGTTCTCAGAATGGAACGAAACTTTGTGATGATTTTTTATACAATAAAAGAGAATTTCTGGAGGCAAGAACCACCGGAGGGGGGCACTTGGGTGGGCACAACCCACCAGGGCGCCCCCGCCTCCAAGCGCGCCCAGGTGGGTTGTCCCCACCTGGTGGCCTCGCATACCCTGAAACCGACGCTATAAAATCCTATTTTTCCAGAAAAAAATTAGGGAAAAAGAATTATCGCGTTCCACGAGATGGAACCACCATCACCTCCTGTTCTTCATCGGGAGGCAAGATCTGGAGTCCGTTTGGGGCTCCAGGGAGGGGGATCTTCGATCTTCGTCATCACCAACCCTTCTCCATCGCCAATTCCATGATGCTCCCCACTGGGAGTGAGTAATTCCTTCGTAGGCTCGCTGGTCGGTGAGGAGATGGATGAGATTCATCATGTAATCTAGTTAGTTTTGTTAGGGCTTGATCCCTAGTATCCACTATGTTCTGAGATTGATGTTGCTATGACTTTGCCATGCTTAATGCTTGTCACTTTGGGCCCGGGTGCCATGATTTTCAGATCTGAACCGTTTATGTTATCACCATTATATCTATGTTCTAGATCCGATCTTGCAAGTTATGGTCACCTACTACGTGTTATGATCCGGCAACCCCGGGGTGACAATAGTCGGGACCACTCCCGGTGATGACCGTAGTTTGAGGAGTTCATGTATTCACCGTGTGTTAATGCTTTGTTCCGGTTCTCTATTAAAAGGATGCTTTAATATCCCTTAGTTTCCAATTGGATCCCGCTGCTACGGGCAGGACAAAAGATGTCATGCAAGTTCTTTCCATAAGCACGTATGACTATTTACGGAACACATGCCTACATTATATTTATGAACTGGAGCTAGTGTCGTATCGCCCTAGGTTATGACTGTCACATGATGAATATCATCCAACAAATCGCCGATCCAATGCCTATGAATTTCTGTTATATTGTGTTTGCTACAAAATTACTGCTATCACTGTTACCGTTGTTACCACTATTGCTACTACTATCAAAACTATCATATTAGTGTGCTACTGATCACTTTGCTACAGATAATTAATCTCCAGGTGTGACTGAATTGACAACTCAGTTGCTAATACTTACAAATATTCTTTGTGTCCCCTTGTGTCGAATCTATAAATTTGGGTTGAATACTCTACCCTCGAAAATTGTTGCGATCCCCTATACTTGTGGGTTATCAAGACCTTTTTCTGGCACCGTTGTCGGGGGGCATAGCTACATTTGTTGAGTCACTTGGGATTATTATCAATTTATCACTATGAAGAATCTGAAAGATGCTAAGACTAAGATATTTCCCTCTAAGACAAGGGAAGGTAAGGAACTGCCATCTAGCTCTTCTTTAGATTCACCTTCTGTTATAAGTAAACTTGCAACAACACCACATGCTATTAATCCTGATATGTCGCAAGTTGTTAATGATGCTACTTCTGCTATGAATGATACTTATGATGATGCTAGTACCTTGCTTGATGATGATGTGCCACTAGGTGAATTTCTTGATGAACAAATTGCTAGGGTAAGAGAGCATGATATTGTTGAAACTGATGATGAGCTTGAAACTGAAAATCTTGAAACAGCTACTAGAACTAGCCCTCCTAGATATGAATTACCTGAGGTATCGGAAGGTTATGTTATGAATGAGGAGACAACTAGAGACATTCTTGCTTGTAAGGATAGAGATGATCTAGAGAAATTATTATGCAAGTATAAAGAAAAATCCTTGAATGCTAGAATGCAATATGATCCTAAGTTTGCTACTCCACCTATCTTTACTGATGATAAGGATTATGAATTCTCTGCCGACCCAGAGTTAATTACTTTGGTTGAATCTGATCCTTTCCATGGTTATGAAATGGAAAATGTTGTGGCACATCTTACTAAGTTGAATGACATAGCCACCCTTTTTACTCATGATGAGAAAACTCACTATTATTATATTCTTAAATTATTTCCGTTCTCATTAAAGGTTGATGATAAAGCTTGGTACAATACTCTTGCTCCTGGTTGTGTGCGTAGTCCCCAGGATATGATTTATTACTTCTCTGAAAAATATTCCCCTGCTCATAAGAAACAAGCTGCCTTGCAAGAAATATTTAACTTTGTGCAAATTGAAGAAGAGAGTCTCCCACAAGCTTGGGGAGGCTTTGCCAATTGCTTAATGCCTTGCCTGATGATCCTCTTAAGAAAAATGAAATACTTGATATCTTCTATAATGGACTAACCGATGCTTCTAGGGATTTTCTAGATAGTTGTGCTGGTCGTGTTTTCAAGGAATGAACTATTGGGCAAGCTGAAGAATTATTGAATACATATTGAAAAATTATGATGATTGGACTCTTCCTGAACCACCGCTTAAACCCACTCCAAAGAAGAGGGGTATATTATATCTCAGTCCTGAAGATATGCAAGAGACAAAGAAATCTATGAAGGAAAAAGGTATTAAAGCTGAGGATGTCAAAAATTTACCTCCTATTGAAGAAATACATGGGCTTGATACACCACCACTCCCTAAGGTGGTAGAGGTGAATTCTCTAATGAAATTCAATGATAATGACAATCCTCACAATATGCATCCTAGCCAATGCCTTTATAAGTTTGAAAATTATATTAGAAAACAAGATCACTTCAATGCAAATGTTATGAAACAATTGAAATACAATTCTGATATGATTGCTTGCTTGAGTGACTTGTTATTTAGAATCTCAAATGATGTTAGAGGTGTGGGAAAACATGCTTCTATGGTTCAAACCCAGTTAGAACAAGTTGCTAAATCTCAAAGAGAGTTGCTTGATGAAATGAATAATAATATCAACGATCATGCTGTTAGAGTAATGACTAGAGGAGGTAAAATGACTTAGGAACTACTTTATCCTGAGGTACACCCAAAAAGAATTGAACAAGACTCCCAAATAGCTAACACTAATGCACGTAGTACTCCTAAAAAGAAAAGGAAGAAAAATGATAGGACTTTGCATGCCTCCAGTGAACCTGAAGTAGAAAAACCACCTGATAATGAAGTTTCTATCTCTGATGCTGAAACTCAACCTGGTAGTGAACACTCACCTTTTGATAATGAAAAAGTTAATGATGAGGTTCATGAAGATAGTCAACCAAATAATGAAGGACCAGACAATGATGTTGAGATAGAACCTGCTGTTGATCTTGACACTCACAACCTAAAAATAAAAGATATGATAAAAGAGACTTTGTTGCTAGAAAACACGGTAAGGAAAGAACCGTGGGTTCAAAAACCTATGCCCTTTACACCTAAGTCAACTAAAAAGAAATATGATGAAGAATTTGAATGCTTTGCTGAAATGCTAAGGCCAGTCTTTTTGTGTACTCGGTTGACTGATATCCTTAGAATGCCTCCTTATGCAAAGTATATGAAAGACATCATCAGCAATAAGAGAAAAATACCAGAAGCTGAAATCTCCACCATGCTTGCTAATTATACTTTTAAAGATGGAGTACCTAAGAAACTTGGAGATCCGGGAATACCAACTATACCTTGCTCTATCAAAAGAAATTATGTGAAAACTGCTTTATGTGATTTGGGAGCTGGTGTTAGTGTTATGCCTTTCTCTTTATATAAAGACTTGATTTGAACAAACTCACACCTACTGAAATATCTTTGCAAATGGCTGACAAATCTACTGCCATACCTATCCGTATTTGTGAGGATGTGCCTGTTGTTGTTGCTAATGTTATTATTTTGACTGACTTTGTTACACTTGAGATGACCGAGGACAACAACATGTCGATTATCCTTGGTAGACCCTTCTTGAATACTGCAGGGGCTGTTATTGATGGCAATAAAAGCAAGGTCACTTTTCATATCAATGGTAATGAGCATGCGGTGCACTTTCCGAAGAAACAATTCCAAGCGAATGGTATTAATGTTATTGAAAATTCTCCGACAATCACTATTGGAAGTTTTCAACTACATCTACCTACTGCCAAAAAGAAATACGAAATGATTATTGTTGGGAACATTCATATCCCCATTGAGGTAACTTAGTGATTTACGAAAGTTCTTCGGTTTCATGCTAATCGAAAGTGGTTGTTAATAAGACCCGATCAACCTTATTAATGGATCATTTTTGAGAGGTATGAAGTTGATGAATTTAGTGAGCACCACCTTCCGTCCCTACTTTTAATTTTCTGTTTTTATTAGTTAAATGAAATAAAATGCCATGTTTTGTCTGCTTTCTGAATTTACCGTGGAATAAACAAAATGACCCAAAAATAAAAGCTCTCAGAATGCCCTGAAAATTTAATACAATTTTTTTCTAAATATTTATGAATTTTTGGTGCAAATAACATCAGAGGGAGGTGCACCAGGTGGGTTGTGCCCACCTGGGCGCGCCAGGACCCCTAGGCACGCCCTGGTGGGTTGTGGTCCCCACGCGGCCCCCTCACTTATCTCTTCATACCACATCATCACCTACCTCTATAAAAATTCACCATTCCTCTCTCTCTCTCTCTCTCTCTCTCTCGTGTTCTTGCTCTCAAACCCGCGGATTTTGATCTCTTTGCTCGAAGCTCCGTTTCCGAAACTGTTTCGGGGGATTGTTGCTTGGTATGTGAATCCTCCGTTTTTCCAATTAGTTTTTGTTTTAGCGGTTTATATTTTGAATAATTAGCTACTCTTGGTGCTACTGTAGATGAGCTTGCATGTTGAATTCTTAGAGTTCTAAGTAGTTTGAATGCTTGCTATGGCCTCTATGTATCCCTGTGAGTAGTTGTTATCAATCTTGTAAAGTTTTGTTGATAAATTTTTGTCACCCAAAAATTTCTTTTTTTAGAAAATTGTACGCGAACATGATGAACCTTTTTGGCAGGAGTTCTTAGAGGAGGAGATCCTCGGGGGCATCCTCTAGTGACAGCTCCGCTCGTCAGTTTTATGTTGAACCAAGTGAAAGTTCCATACGAGATGCCGCCACCAAAACATGCCTATGGTTGTGCGATGATTATATGGTGAGTCTGGGCATCAAGGAGGAATTTGAGCAATATGTTCACAATGCCGACCTCGGTCCCTACATTTTAGATAAGTGCAATCAACACCACACTCCCACTGAATCATTTGTCAAAGGATTTGAATTCCATCTCTGTGAGTCTAGGGTGTCATTTAAACTGTATGAAAATCCTTTTACCATATCACTAGAGAGATTTGGTCAACATTTCAAAATCCCATTCTGGGGTTCGCTAGATGAACAACCAAGGTCCGAGTTTCAAGCGTTCCTGACTAATCTTTGCTATGCTGAGACTAGGGGAGTGACGCAAGGTAGAATGAAGAGCACTCATTTTCCCACAATTCAGTACTTCACATTATTTAATGGAAAATGTATTGTAGGCAAACAAGATTGTAGTACACTTTGTGCTCCAGACTTGAGCCTCCTACGCACCGCTCTCACCGGTGATAGAAGTTATAATCTTGGAGCGATTATCGCACGCAGGTTGCAACACAACACTAATAGTGGTTATTTCTCTGTGGCATTTATGCCACACGTTTAGCACGAGAGTTTGGAGTTGCACCTTTGCCCTATGACCCTATTTTACCCACGCAATATTTAGACTTTGATGCTATGAAACGCCATAAGATCCTTAAAGGTGAACCCCATAATTTTACCTATAAATTGTTGTTTAATAAAGATTCTATTGTGCACACATATTTTCCTGCGCCTGCTCTCTTTGATTATCATAGTAGGGGAAGATACTTTGTTCTAGAGAGCGAGGCCCAAGCTCATAACGCGACGGTTGTGGTCGCACAGCAGGCTGAGGCATCCGCACCGAGAGCCTCCGTGAGCTACCACCCCGACCATTATCCATGCTACTGACTGATTACTAAGCTAGGCCAAAAGCCTAAGCTTGGGGAGTACGTATTCCCACCGACATTACATTCATGTTCACACATTTCATTCCAGTTGTCGGTGTCCACACTTTTTCATTGTATCATCCATGTCAGATTTATTTTCTCTCTTTATTATTATGTGTTTGAAAAACTTTCAGAAAATCCAAAAATATTTCCTTCTTCTTTTTGATTTTTAATTCTAGAGTAGTTAGCTGTAGCACTAAAAAGAAAACCCAAAAAGATTTCCCTGTTCTTCTTTTGCTTGTTGGGAGCTTTCCCGTGTAAATAGTTTTTCTCGTTTTTGCTTTTCCCTTTTATTTGCTTGTTCAAGAAAACCAAAAACTCCAAAAATATTTCAGTGTGTTTCTCTAAGTTTCTTTTCTTTTTATTGAGTCGTACCGAGGAGAAGACCACGATGAAAATGTTGAGTGGCTCTCATATGCATTATTGTTGATCTAACAAAGAGCCCATATTACCTTGTATTCTCCTTTTGAATAACATGTTTGCATATTCCAGCTTAGTCCACGACACTCTTGCACTATTATTATTTTCATATCGTTTGGTCATGCAAGTGAAAGGCAATAATGACGATATTCGATGAATTGGTCGTGGAAGAGAGAAATGGGTATGAACACGACTTGTTCTGTTTTTGTAAATATGTTTAACCAAGTATCCATGCTTCAGACCATTGTGATTAAACATGTTTGCAATGACAATTAGAGATTATAGTTTCTCATGCCATGCATAAGTAGCTAGGAGTGGATAATGATTTATCTTGGATGTCAACATTGCGTTAAAATGATTGTGATGTAGTATGATGATATGGTATCCTCCTCTGAATGTTCGAGTGGCTTGACTTGGCACATGCTCATGCATGTAGTTGAATCAAAACCAACATAGCCTCTATGATATTTATGTTCATGGTGTTCATATCCTACTCATGCTAGTGTCCAATGTTACTTATGCATAATGCATGTTCAAGACCATTGTTGCTCTCTAGCTGACTACTTCTCAACCTATTTGCTAGCCTTCGCATGTACTGAGTGGGAATTATGCTTGTACATTAAAAACCTTGAACCCATGTTATTCCACATGAGTCCACCATACCTACCTATATGCGGTATTACCCTGCCGTCCTAAGTAAATTTGCATGTGCCACCTCTAAAAACTTCAAATAAATATCCTTTTTGTGTGCCTGGATCGTTCATGGAACGACATGAGGTAGTCGGTATCTTCCATGCTAAGCGGGTTATTCTCATGTTGAGTGTTTATTCACTCACCACTGCATGAGAAAAGAGTGGTAATAGGGATTCCCAGTCCCAAACTGCAAACAAAAAAGTTTACAAATAATCAAACAAAAACTCCAACGGAGTCATAAACTTTACTTTATCGCTTGGGAACCGCCACTAGCGTGCTTAGCATGGAAGATATTGATAACTGATGGTCGTGAAGTAAACAAGAAGGGTGCATGTCTCAAATATCATTTACCTCTATTTTAAAAACTTGAGCTCTGGCACCTCTGCAAATCACTACTTCCCTCTGCGAAGGGACTATCAATTTACTTTTATGTTGTGTCATCACCTTCTAAAATAAGCGCCAGAACCTGAGAGCACTGCTGTCATGCTGATGCATTGTGTGTAGCTAATGTTGGGTCCATCATGACTGGATCTTTTCTACCATGAATTACAATGTTTAGTCGCTGCTTGAACTTTGGAGGTGCTCTGCATTTATGTTTTGTGGTCTCAGAAAGGGCGAGCGAGATACCACTATTGTCATATTATATCATAGTTGTTTTGATAACGTGTTGCTGTTTGAGATATCTTATTATTGCTCACTAGCTGATTATGTCATAGATATGAGTTAATATAATTTTTAAGAGTTATTGTCGGCATGGTTAGTTATAATGTTGACTGAAAACCTGGGTGATGTTTAAGCTTATTTATGCAAACAAGAGCAAAAGAGTTCGTAAGAGTTTTTCTTTTTCACTTTCAGTTTATCAATTGAATTGCTTGAGGACAAGCAAAGGTTTAAGCTTGGGGAGTTGATACGTCTCCAACGTATCTACTTTTCCTAATGCTTTTCCTCTTGTTTTGGACTCTAATTTGCATGATTTGAATGAAACTAACCCCGAACTGATGTTGTTTTCAGCAGAACTACCATGGTATTGTTTTTGTGTAGAAATAAAAGTTCTCGGAATGGAACGAAACTTTGCGAGAATTTTTTATACAATAAAAGAGAACTTCTGGAGCCAAGAACCACCGGAGGGGGGCACCTAGGCGGGCACAACCCACCAGGGTGCCCCCCTCTAGGCACGCCCAGGTGGGCTGTCCCCACCTGGTGGCCCCACAGACCCTGAAACCTACACTATAAAATCCTATTTTTCCAGAAAAAATTTAGGGAAAAAGAGTTACCGCATTCCATAAGATGTGGCCACCGTCACCTCCTGTTCTTCATCGAGAGGCCAGATCTAGAGTCCGTTTGGGGCTTCGGAGAGGGGGACCTTCGATCTTCATCATCACCAACCCTTCTTCATCGCCAATTCCATGATGCTCCCTGTCGGGAGTGAGTAATTCCTTCGTAGGCTCGCTAGTCGGTGAGGAGTTGGATGAGATTCATCACGTAATCTAGTTAGTTTTGTTAGGGCTTGATCCCTAGTATCCACTATGTTCTGAGATTGATGTTGCTATGATTTTGCCATGCTTAATGCTTGTCACTTTGGGCCCGGGTGAGGGAGTCCTAGATTAGGGGGTCCTCGGGTGTCCGGGCTATTCGATATGGGCCGGGCTGATGGGCCATGAAGATACAAAGCAGAAGGCTTTCCCCCGTGTCTGGGTAGGACTCTCCTATGCCTGGATGACAAGATTGGTGTCCGGATATGGAATTTCCTTCTTCCACAGACCGACTCTGTGCAACCCTAGGCCCCTCCGGTGTGTGTATAAACCGGAGGGGTTAGTCCGTAGAGGCAATCAGAATTCACATAGGCTAGACATATAGGGTTTGGCCATTATGATCTCGAGGTAGATCCACTCTTGTAACCCCTATACTCATTGAATACAATCAAGCAGGACGTAGGGTTTTACCTCCATTAAGAGGGCCCGAACCTGGGTAAACATTGTGTCCCACTTGTCCCCTGTTACCTTCGATCCTCAGACACACAGTTCGGGACCCCCTACCCGAGATCGGTCGATTTTGACACAGACATTGGTGCTTCCATTGAGAGTTCCATTATGTTGTCGATAGAAGGATCGATGGCTCGCCTTGTCATCAATGATGATATCACTTCTGGAAGGGCCCTAACTCCAGGACAGGTCCTCCAGCTTGGTGGTTTTTCCATGGGCGCTCGCTCGGCCATTAAGCCAACATCGCCCCCCATAATCACCAAACATCATCTTTATGTCGGCCTCGAACACTTTGAAAAGATGGATTCGGTAGATATCTCATCCTTGATTGAGCTACTCGATCGCATCGCCGCCATTGGCCTTGCAACAGACTATGATCGGATCGGGCTTAAACCCGATCAGAGGGAAATCAAGTCCCCACCGATCACCCATCTGGTAGCAGTCGTTGAGGAATGAGCCGAGAACGCTTCTTCCCCTAAGTTAAAAACCAGCTATGTTCGGATTTCCGAGCCCTTCGAACCGGACACCCATCCTCGGGAGGAGACTCCATGTCCTTCGAATGGATCAAGCATTGAGCCCGGAAGTCACATGGACCTTCCTGGTCCTGAGCTGGTGACCTCGGAGATTCTTCAAGCTCCGGATTCAATCTCGGGTCAGGATTCAGGTTTTAGCCCACCCACCCACCACAATCAATATTCCCAAGTAATTCGGGCCCTCCAAACATATGTGACCTAATGTATGTACGGTAGCAACCTCAGGAAACGGTCCATCACTTTTAGGCCAGATTCCTCCTTGTTAAAAACAAGATTAAAGTTTGCTGTGACGATGACGCGGTTTCAGTTTTTTGTCGTAACTGTACGGACGAGGGAATTCTCAACGCCCTCAACCGCCGCTGCATACAACACTTTACAGAATTAGCACACATAGTACAGAAGTACTGCGTGATGGAAAGCACATGGAAGGCCCACACAGCCCGATGGGAACCTCCTGCCTTTAAACAACCCACCGTATGGGTAAAACGGATGCACCCTTACAAGGCATCCGATTACAAGCCCATTGACAAGAAAAACAAACCCTTCACGGGACAGAGAACCATCCTTGACGAACTACTCGACAAGCCTTGTCAAATACATGTGACGCCGAGCACCGAACCAATGCACAACCATTGGGCATGTTGGGTACTCCGGAAAGTGGCTAAAAGCGGTGAGGCTATCCTCACCAGTACTACTCCAGAGAAGCATTCTTCGGAGGATGACAATCTCAACGTCTTTACGGTCTTCGAGACCTTCTCTTCAAATAATCAATGTAAAAGGGCACTCTGCGACCTCGCCGAAGTCAACCAAGTAATCGCAATGAACCCTTGGAACGACACGGCCATAACTTTCACCGCCGATGACGAACCAAGGGCCCGATCAGTTCGAGCACCAGCCGCCTTGGTCTTAAACCCAATTGTGGATGGCTTTCGACTCACCAAAGTGCTCATGGATGGTGGTAGTGGACTTAACCTCATCTATGAGGACACACTCGATAAAATGCAAATGGACAAGAACCGCATCGAGCAAAGCAGTACCACCTTTCGAGGCATCATCCCCAATCGAGAAGCACGATGCTCAGGGAAAATTAAACTTGACGTAGTATTCGGCACGCCTGGGAATTATAGGTCCGAAGAGTTGCTCTTCCACGTGGCCCCTTTCAAGAGCAGATATCATGCCCTCTTGGGGCGGGACGCCTTCGAACGCTTCCAAGCCATACCCCATTATGGGTACATGAAGCTTAAAACGCCAGGGCCCAATGGAGTGATCACTATCACCAGTGATCCGGATATAGCACTCTGTGCCGAAAACTAAACTGCATCCTTGGCCCTCGAGGCACTATCCGAGGCCCTCATGGCTGAAGAGCTAACCACCCTGCGTTCCACAGTGGACAAAGACGATGTGATCCCCGACAAGAGGCCCAAATCCACCTCTTTCAAACCAGCTGATGAAATAGTCAAATTCCAAGTGCACCTGAAGGATCCTAACAAAAGAGCATCCGTTGGAGCACAACTGTATCCGATGGTCGACACTGCCCTACTAGCATTCATGCGCAAAAATTGGGACATCTTTGCCTAGCACCCTTCGGACATGCCCGGGATCCCACGCAGACTGGCCGAACATAGCCTCAATATAATAAAGGGGTTCAAACCAGTCAAGCAAACGCTGCGGTGATTTTCCAAACCGAAACGACAAGCTATGGGGAAGGAGCTAGCCAAACTACTCGAGGTCGGGTTCATTAGAGAAATCAAGCACCCGGACTGGCTAGCCAACCTGGTCATGGTGCCGAAGAAGGATAAATCCTGGCGCCTTTGTGTCGATTTCAAAGACCTCAGTAAGGCTTGCCCTAAGGACCCCTTCCCACTGCCCTACATTGACCAAATTATTGACACAACCGCGGGACACGACTCATTGTGTTTTCTTGACGCCTACTCCAGATACCATCAGATTCAGATGAAGGAGTCTGGTAACCCACAAGTATAGGGGATTGCAAGATTTTTCGAGGGTAGGGTATTCAACCCAAATTTACTGATTCGACACAAGGGGAGCCAAAGAATATTCTCAAGTATTAGCGATTGAGTTATCAATTCAACCACACCTGAAAGACTTAATATCTGTAGCAAAATATTTAGTAGCAAAGTAGTATGGAAGTAACGGTAACAGTGACAAAAACAAGATAGGTCGAGTTCATACCAGCTTCTCTCATCTCACTCAGTCGATCATATATCGTCGTTATTGCCTTTCACTCGCATGACCGAATGGTGTGGATAATAATAATAGTGCACGTGCATTGGACTAAGCTGGAATCTGCAAGCATTTAATACAAGGGAGAAGACAAGGTAATATGGGATATTGGTTAAATTAACAATAATGCATATGAGAGCCACTCAACATTTTCATCATGGTCTTCTCCTCTCGACCCCCAAAGAATAAGAAAAGAAATAAAACTATTTACACGGGAAAGCTCCCAACAAGCAAAAGAAGAACGAGAGATCCTTTTGGGTTTTCTTTTAATTACTACTACTACATGCATGGAAAGTAAACTAGCTAAAAGCTATAACTATTTTTTTTGTTTTTTCTTAAGGTTTTTCAAACACACAAGAAGAAGGCTTAGAAAGAAAAAAATAAACTAGCATGGATAGTACAATGAAAAAGTATGAGCACCGACAACTAGAATGAGTGTGTGAACATGAATGTAATGTCGGTGAGAAATACGTACTCCCCCAAGCTTAGGCTTTTAGCCTAAGTTGGTCTATGGCCACGGATCGAAGCTACTCTCTCTGGTGTACCGAGGAGGGTCCTCAGGGTGCCACTGGTTGGCGATCTCCTCCGGATCCCACTGATAAACAGACTATCGATAAGGGTCAAGTGGTGGCTCAGGCTCAGGCTCTGGGACTTGTGTCAGCCTCCAGTATGCATAAATGGCCTCAGGTAAGATGAGGTACGTGCCTGAAAGTATGTTAAACAAAGAGGGTGCAGGCAAGGTAATAGTCTCGCAGTGGGTTTTATCAAATATCAAATTATACTTAAGCATCTTCTTATTATTTTTAACAACAAATTCATGTGCTACCATACTCTTATAATCTAGAAAAATAGGGGGTAGCAACTTTTCCTCTTTCTCATAATGCCTAATAGGTATCTCAAAGTGTTTAGCAAGTCGTGAAGCAAAGATGCCTCTGAAGATGGGGCCCTTTGTACGGTTCAGACTTAATCGTTTAGCAACAATAGTGCCTAAGCTGAAAGTTGTATCACGAAACAAAGCATGGAGCCAAATGACAAGATCAGGAGCACTAAGATTTCCACTGTTCCTGTGACCAATTAAGCAGCCACTAGCAAATATCGCAATGTAACGTAGAACAGGAAAATGTATACCAGTAATTCTTGCATCGGAAGCTTTACTCGTTTCCCCTACAACAATTCTTTCAATAAATCCATCCACATCACTACGATGTGGTTCCTTGAAGCTACCCACAAAGGGTATCTTGCAGAACCGACAAAAACCATGGAGTGACATCTCCTTAACCTCATCATATAAGTGAAACTCCAATGAAGGTGGTGATTTCTTAGCATGAAAATAAAAAATTTGCACGAAAATATTAGTGAGTAGGAGATATTGTTCACGCTGGTCGTGGAGGAAGTCGGTGAGGCCTGCATTCTCAGCCAAGTAATAAAAGTCATCGTAAATTCTGGCAGCTCTCAAGAACACATCACAAGGCCATTCGCACGACGAACCTCCGTAGTGCGAGGAAGATTGTATTTGGGCTTTTTCTTCTCCTCATTCTGCTTATCCTTCGAGCTTCAGCTCGAAGAGCTCCTCAACAATCTCTTCATCATTTTCTTTCTCTCAACGGGGATATGCATGTCCCCAACAATAAGAATATCATATTTCTTCTTGACAGTAGGAAGAGGGAATTCAAAACCTCCAATAGTAATCATTGAGATTTTTCCAATAGAATTGATACTGCGGACTTAAGGTTGTTTCCTCGGAAAGTGTACCGTATGCTCATTACCATTAACATGAAAAGTGACATTGCCTTTGTTGCAATCAATAACAACCCTTGCAGTATTCAAAAAGGGTCTACCAAGGATAATCGACATACTATCGTCCTCGGGAATATCAAGAATAACAAAGTCCGTTAAAATAGTAACATTTGCAACCACAACAGGCACATCCTAATAAATACCGACAGGTATAGCAGTTGATTTATCGGCCATTTGCAAAGATATTTCAGTAGGTGTCAACTTATTCAAATCAAGTCTATGATATAAAGATAGAGGCATAACACTAACACCGGCTCCAAGATCACATAAAGCAGTTTTAACATAGTTTCTTTTAATGGAGCATGGTATAGTTGGTACTCCTGGATCTCCTAGTTTCTTTGGTATTCCACCTTTAAAAGTATAATTGGCAAGCATGGTGGAAATTTAGCTTTCGATATCTTTCTTTTATTTGTAACAATATCTTTCATATACTTAGCATAAGGATTCATTTTAAGCATATCAGTCAAACGCATATGCAAAAAGATAGGTCTAATCATTTTAGCAAAGCGCTCAAAATCCTCATCGTCCTTTTTCTTGGATGGTTTAGGAGGAAAAGGCATGGGTTTCTAAACCCATGGTTCTCTTTCTTTACCGTGCTTCCTAGCAATGAAGTCTCTCTTACCATAATGTTGATTCTTTGATTGTGGGTTATAAAGATCAACAACAGGTTCAATCTCTACATCATTGTTATTGCTAGGTTGAGCATCAACATGAACATCATCATTATCATTATCACTAGGTTCATGTTCATTACCAGATTGTGTTTCAGCATCAGGAATAGAAATATCATTGGGATTCTCAGGTGTGTCAACAACAGGTTCACTAGAAGCATGCAAAGTCCTATCATTTTTATTTTTCTTCTTCTTAGAAGGACTAGGTGCGTTAACATTAGTTCTCTGAGAATCTTGATAAACTCTCTTAGGGTGGCCCTCAGGATACAAAGGTTCCTGAGTCATTCTACCCCCTCTAGTCATAACTCTAACATCATTATCATTTTTCTTATTATTTAATTCATTGAGCAAATCATCTTGTGCTTTAAGCACTTGTTCTACCTGAGTGGTAACCATAGAAGCATGTTTACTAATAAGTCTAAGGTCACCTTTAACTCTAGACATATAATCACTCAAGTGTTCAACCATATAAGCATTATGTTTCAATTGTCTACCAACATAAGCATTGAAGTTTTCTTGTTTAACAATAAAATTATCAAACTCATCCAAGCATTGGCTAGCAGACTTACTACGAGGAATATCACCTTCATCGAATCTATAGAGAGAATTTACCTTTACTACCCGTGTCGGGTTATTAAGACCATGTATTTCTTCAATAGGTGGTAAATTCTTAACATCTTCAGCTTTAATACCCTTTTCTTTCATAGATTTCTTTGCCTCTTGCATATCTTCAGGACTGAGAAATAGAATACCCCTCTTCTTCGGAGTTGGCTTAGGAGTTAGTTTAGGAAGTGTCCAATCATTATCATTACTCAATATATTATTCAATAGCAATTCAGCTTGCTCAATAGTGCTTTCCCTGAAAACACAACCAACACAACTATCCAGGTGGTCTCTGGAAGCATCAGTTAGTCCATTATAAAAGATATCAAGTATTTCATTTTTTTTGAGAGGATGATCAGGCAAAGCATTAAGTAATCGGAGAAGCCTCCCCCAAGCTTGTGGGAGACTCTTTTCTTCAATTTACACAAAATTATATATTTCCCTTAAGGCAGATTGTTTCTTATGAGCGGGGAAATATTTAGCAGAGAAGTATTAAATCATATCCTGGGGACTACACACACAACCAAGAGCAAGAAAATTAAACCATGTTTTAGCATCACCCTTTAATGAGAACGGAAATAACTTAAGGATATAGTACTAACGAATTTTTTCCTCATGAGTGAATAGGGTGGCTATATTATTCACTTTAGTAAGATGTGCCACAATAGTTTCAAATTCACAGCCATAAAAAGGATCAGATTCAACCAAAGTAATTAACTCAGGATCGATAGAGAAATCATAATCCTTATCAGAAATATAGATAGGTGAAGTAGCAAAAGTAGGGTCATATTTCATTCTAGCATTCAAAGACTTTTCTTTCAACTTAGCTAACTGTTTCTTAAGATCATATCTATCTTTGCAAGCAAAAAGGTCTCTAGCAGTTTCTTCATCCATAACATAACCCTCAGGCACATCAGGCAATTCATATATAGGGGGAGAATATTCATCATCAGTTTCATCAATATTATCTGTTTCAATAGTTTCATTCTCTCTAACCCTAGCAAGTTGTTCATTAAGAAATTCACCTAATGGGATAGTATTATCAAGCATAAAAGTAGTTTCACCATAAGCATCATGCATAGCAGAAGTGGCATCATCAATAACATGCGACATATCAGAATCAATAACAGGTGTAGGTGTCGCAAATTTACTCATAACAGAAGGTGAATCAAGTGCAGAGCTAGATGGCAGTTCCTTACCCCCCCTTGTAGTTGAGGGAAAAATCTTGGTTCTTTCATCTTTCAAGTTCCTCATAGTGATCAACAGATATAAATCCCAAGTGACTCAAAGAATAGAGCTATGCTCCCCGGCAACGGCGCTAGAAAATAGTCTTGATAACCCACAAGTATAGGGGATCACAACAATTTTTGAGGGTAGAGTATTCAACCCAAATTTATTGATTCGACACAAGGGGAGCCAAAGAATATTCTCAAGTATTAGCCATTCAACCACACCTAAAAGACTTAATATCTGCAGCAAAATATTTAGTAGCAAAGTAGTATGGAAGTAACGGTAATGGTGGAAAAAGTAACAGTAGTAGTTTTTGTAGCAACCGTAACAGTGGCAACGGAAAAGTAACTAAGCAAAGATCAATATGTGAAAAGCTCGTAGGAAATGGAGATGGATAATTATGTCGGATGCGATTCCTCATGCAACAGTTATAACATTGTTAATACAGAACTAGCTCCAGTTCATCAATGTAATGTAGGCATGTATTCTGAATATAGTCATACGTGCTTATGGAAAAGAACTTGCATGACATCTTTTGTACGACCCTCCCGTGGCAGCGGGGTCCTATTGGAAACTACGGGATATTAAGGCCTACTTTCAATAGAGTACCTGACCAAAGCTTTAACACTTAGTGAATACATGAACTCCTCAAACTACGGTCATCACCGGGAGTGGTCCCGATTATTGTCACTTCGGGGTTGCCGGATCATAACACATAGTAGGTGACTATTGACTTGCAAGATAGGATCAAGAACTCACATATATTCATGAAAACATAATAGGTTTAGATCTGAAATCATGGCACTTGGGCCCTAGTGACAAGCATTAAGCATAGCAAAGTCATAGCAACATCAATCTTAGAACATAATGGATACTAGGGATCAAACCCTAACAAAACTAACTCGATTACATGGTAATCTCATCCAACCCATCACCATGCAGCAAGCCTATGATGAGATTACTCAAGCACGGTGGTGAGCATCATGAAATTGGTGATGGAGGCTGGTTGATGATGATGATGGCAATGGATCCCCCTCCCCGGAGCCCCCAATGGACTCCAGATCAGCCCTCCCGAGGAAGATTAGGGCTTGGCGGTGGCTCCATCTCGTAAAACATGATGAATCCTTCTCCTTGATTTTTCTCTCCCCGAAAGTGAGTATATGGAGTTGGGTTTGAGGTCGGTGGAGTCCCAAGGGGCCCACGAGGCAGGGGGTGCGCCCCCGAGGGGGGAGGGGGCGCCCTGCACCCTCGTGGGCAGGGTGTGGGCCCCGTGATGTTGATTCTTTCTCCAATATTTTTCATTAATTCCAAAACGTGTCTCCATGGATTTTCAGGTCATTCCGAGAACTTTTATTTCTGCAAAAAATAACACCATGGCAGTTCTGCTGAAAACAACGTCAGTCCGGGTTAGTTCCATTCAAATCATGCAAGTCAGAGTCCAAAACAAGGACAAAAGTGTTTGGAAAATTCGATACGTTGGAGATGTATCAGAGTCCTACCAGCCCGTAACGACATTTATTACCCCGTATGGGCCTTTTTCTTCAACACTATGCGCTTTGGGCTCAAAAACACTGGTGCCACTTACCAACGCATGATCCAAACATGTTTGGAAAAAAAAATCGGCAAGACAGTGGAGGCATATGTGGACGACGTGGTCATCAAGACTAAACATGTCGAATTATTGGTGGACGATCTACGCCTCACATTTGACAACCTCCGAACATATGACATATGACTCAATCCAGAAAAATGTGTTTTCGGCGTTCCAGCCGAGAAACTGCTCGGGTTCATTGTTTCCAATAGAGGAATCAAAGCGAACCCAGCCAAAATCCGAGCCCTGTCACAATTGGCAACACCAACAGACTTAAAGTAGGTCCAAAAACTAGCTAGGTGCGTGGCAGCCTTAAGCCGCTTCATCTCCAGATTGGGAGAAAAGGCATTACCGCTCTATAGACTACTCTGACGCACCGATCACTTGGAATGGACGGATGCGGCTACATACGGATTGGAAGAAATAAAAACATTGTTAGCAGGTAACCCAATCCTAGCCGCCCTAGGTTTTGGCGAGCCTATGTTGCTCTACATATCCGTGACTCACCAAGTTGTGAGTGCTGTGCTCATCGTCGAGCGAGAGGAAGAGGGACACAAATTCCCCATCCAGAAACCAGTATACTACGTATCGGCGGTCCTTACACCATGCAAATCCCGATACCCTCACTATCAGAAGATAGCTTATGCGGTCTTTATGGCATCTCGAAAGCTGCAACACTATTTTCAAGAGTGTTCGATCATGGTGGCATCTGAAGTACCACTCAATGACATCATAAATAATCAGATGCTACCGGTTGCATTGCCAAATGGGCCATTGAGCTCCTACCATTTGAAATCACATACAAGCCACGCCGAGCTATTAAGTCTCAGGTGCTGGCCGACTTTGTCGCCGAGTGGACAGAAGCCGAGCTCCCTAAAGAGTACAGTACATACTCCAACTAGATCATGTACTTTGACGGCTCTAAAATGTTAGCCGAACTGGGGGCTAGTGTCATTTTGACATCCCCTACGGGAGATACATTCCACTACGTGCTGCAAATAATGTATACGTTCTCCAATAATGCCGCCGAATATGAGGCTATTCTGCACGGCCTCCGAATGACTGTCTCCATGGGCATACAATGCCTAGAGGTGCGCGGGGATTCAAACCTCGCTATATCCCAAATAAATGGAGAGTTCGATGCAAAAGATCCAAAAATGGCGGCATACCAAAATGCCGTACTCAAAATATCGGCTCGGTTTGAGGGGCTTGAGTTCCATCATGTTGCTCGGGATAGTAACTAGGCAGCGAACATCCTCGCTCAAATGGGCGCTAAATGCGATCCCGTCCCGCCTAACACCTTTGTGGAAAGGCTCTTTAAGCCATCCGTGGTATGGCAGGACAAGAGTGGAGATGCTAGCCCGGACCGATCATACCCCCAGCAACCGAACACAATACATATGTCATCGGGGGTGTGGCCACCGAAATAACACTTTTCGCCCATGTAATCATGGTCGTTATTGCCCCATGGACCAAACCCTTCCTAGCCTACCTTAATAGGCAGGAGCTTCCTGATGATCAAAATGAGGCCCGTCGCATAGTTCGACGCTTTAAAGCCTATAAAGTTCACGAAGGTGAACTATACAAGAAAAGCACTACTGGAGTCCTTCAAAGGTGCATCTCAGAAGAGGATGGATGGCAACTCCCGGCTGAAATACACGCTGGTCTAGGCGGCCATCACGCCACAGCTCGAGCCCTCGTAAGCAAGGCCTTCCGTACATGTTTCTTTTGGCCAATGGCCCAAGCAGACACACATGCCCCTTGTGCAACGCTGTGTGGGATGTCAGCTTTTCGCCAATCAAAGTCATATGCCGCCCACTGCCTTAAGAACAATCCCCATCACTTGGCCTTTTGCTGTCTAGGGGCTAGATATGGTTGGACCCCTTAAAGGGGGAAGCCACAAGAAGAAATATTTACTGTTTATGGTGGATAAATTCACTAAGTGGATAGAGGCCAAACCAGTAAAAACGGCTGAAGCAGGGCCAGTGATCGACTTTATATCCGGCGTGGTACACTGTTATGGTGTCCCGCAAAGCATCGTCACTAATAATGGCTCCAATTTCATAGCCGATGAGGTGAAAAATTGGTGCGCTAGCTCGGGCATTAAGCTCGATTATGCATCCGTATACCACCCTCAAAAAAACGGCCAGGTCGGACAAGCTAATGGCCTGATAATGAGCAGCATCAAACCCATACTGGTGCGATCCCTATGGGAGTCAGATAAGCACTGGGTTGAGGAACTCAATTCCGTGCTTGGGGACTGCGGACTACGCCTAATCGCACGACTAGATAGACAACTTTTTTCATGGTGTACGACGCAGAGGCTATCTTGCCCTGCAATCTTATTCATGACTCACCTCGAGTGCGCATGTATGAAGAGAGAGAAGCCGAGATCGATCGGCAGGACGACCTAGACGGCCTTGAGGAGGAGCGTGATATTGCACGAGCCCGTTCGGCATTTTATCAACAATAGGCTCGGAGATACCAAAGCAGAGAAGTGCGGGCCAAGACTTATAATGTTGGCGGACTCGTTTTATGCCTCCCAGAGAAGAAGAAGGACAAGCTCAAACCAAAACGGGAGGGGCCCTTCATTATAGATTAAGTTCTCATAGGAGGAGCCTATCGCCTTTGTAATGCATCGGATAATCGCCTCGAGCCGAATGGAATGCTGCTTGGCTCCGAAGATTCTACGCATAAGTTCGTCCGTGTGTGTTTTTCGTTCCCTTTTTCTCCTCTTCATTTATTTTTGTTCTCTCATTTTTATAAATTCCCCAGGATATGTTCGGATAAGCCGAACTCTTAAGGGGATCACATTTTAAATATATACACCCCACTATGACTGGGGGCTTCTTCGACTAAGCTTATCATTAAAATCTTAGAGCTTACACTAAACAGTCGTTTGTTTATATACACCCTTTTGCCCTTATATGCACCTCTATGACTTAAGGTTTTTCCAAGCTGGGTTGCCTTGCTCCTGTGTTTATGCCCTATGTTCCCGGTTTTTTGTCTAGGGCGTAAAGGGAGCACCTCTACGACTGTTACAACTGGGTAATCCGGACCTGTACCTCAGACGGGTGAAGCCGAAAGCTAGCGTTCTTAAGACAATAATTGGTCGACAATCAAACGACAGATTGTTACATTCCTGTAACTCTTCGAAAAAATAATACGGGACAATTTCCCCGTAATTCGGATCAAAGCCTAGGCACGCACAATTAAAGCATGCCAACCCAAGGAAAGGAACCCTTAACGGAACTA
This sequence comes from Triticum dicoccoides, assembly GCF_002162155.2. Classification (NCBI taxonomy): domain Eukaryota; kingdom Viridiplantae; phylum Streptophyta; class Magnoliopsida; order Poales; family Poaceae; genus Triticum; species Triticum dicoccoides. The sequence goes on from NC_041386.1 coordinate 399,238,825, forward strand.
TTCTCCCTGGAAGATGTTTCTTACATATGTAATATAACATAGCTACCGAACTAATTTTTTGTCTGTTCGAGCACAATGTCTGGGTTGCCTGGTTTTCGGATGTAATGAATGTTCCTTACATTCCACAAAAGTATCCGGAAACACTCCACCATCTTGGTTTGGAGGTTAAAGCCGAAGGCCTGCGATGACAATTTTTTTCACATGTTCGGCTGAAGATATAGGATGATCATAAAGTACATTGATACATTGAATCAAATGGCTACTCCTTATCTATTCCATCTATAAGATTGTCTAAACTATAGTATTCCTGCGAATATTTCATAGCTATCATTACTTGGTCATACACCAAGTTGAATGGATTTTCTTTCCCGTCTGGTCCCTGCGCACTCGGGCCATATGATTCGGATCTAACTTGGTAAAGCATGTCTTCACCATTGCCCAGGCTTCTCGTGCGCCCTCATGGAAGGCAGACGTCTTCCATAGCTCAAAGCAGTGCCGGGCACCTTTGAACAGGCTCGCCGAACCCTCCATACTTTCTGTAGGGGTATCAGATGTCCATAAAGCCTTGGCCATATTCTTCATGGCTTTCCGGGCCCGCTCATGCGCCATGGACAACTCCTTAAGCACGTCACCTTGAAATCCAGATACTTATTTTTCCGGCCGACCAGTTAAAAGACCTGCAACAACAAAGTTATGACATTCCGAATTGTGGACTAATATGAGTCTCTCTGATAGTTTTAAAAGTCATATTGAACATGCCGCCTTTCAGCTTCTCATTCTCTTTTCGAGCGACCGATAACTGAGCCTTTAAGCTCTCTATATCTTCGGATTTTTGTCTTTTTCCTCCTCGTGTTTCTTCTTCTTGGAAGTGGTCAGTGCGGCCATTTTCACTTCCGCAAGTTCGGCGGGGACACCATTAAGCTATGTCTGCTTTGTTTGCAGCTCCTGGGATAGCGCAGTATTCTTCTCCTTGAGAACTGCAGGTCATATCGATCCTTAAAACGGTTGGCCTCACCGCTTCAAGTCTCGGGGGCTATTGGCATATGCCTATTAAATTTGCACAAACTCTTACCTGTATATCCTTTGAGAATAATTGAGTAACTCCGGCATGTCCTTCTCGAGCGGCTCGGATACATGCATCCACCGAGCTAAGTGCGGTAAATTCCTGCTTAGAAAAGGCTGGAGCACGCATGACCTCTTTCAGTCGATGGTGATTCATTATGCTCTCCATCTTAGAATTGGTGACAAATACGTCATCCGAATCCTCATGAGGGGGTGGAATGTAACGCCCCGAGACCGATGTGCCAGTTGTCCTCCAGTTATTCGCTGACACTGCCTTGTCATTGCTTGCATGTCATGCATGCCATATCATGTCATCATGTGCATTTCATTTGCATACATGTTCGTCTCATGCATCCGAACATTTTCCCCGTTGTCCATTTTGCAACCCGGCGCTCCTATGTCCATCGGCGTCCACTTTTGCCTCTTTTCGTGTGCGGGTGGTAAACGTTCTCGGATTGGACCAAGACTTGTCATGCGGCCTTGGTTTACTACCGGTAGACCGCCTGTCAAGTTTTGTGCCATTTGGACTTCGTTTGACACTCCAACGGTTAACCGAGGGACCGAAAAGGCCTCGTGTGTATTGCAGCCCAACACCCCTCCAAAGTGGCCCAAAACCCACCTAAACCCCTTCCACATTCTAGGCCGTTCGATCACGATCGCGTGGCCGCAAACCGCACCTCATTTGGACTTTCCTAGCTCCCTCTACCTATAAATATGTGGCCTCCCCCGAAAATCCGCGCATATCAAACCCTAGCCCCGCTCCTCGCGCCGCCGGACAAAACTTCCCACAACCGGCCGGACGTGTCCACCGCCCCGCAGCCACATCACACCGACCAATCAGGGGATGCCACCTCAGCACCGCTGCCGCCTCCAGCCTATCTGGTGCCGCCACCTCACGGCTCCTCTCTCTCTCCCCGCGCCGCGGCCCGCGTAGCCCATCCGGGGCCCGCCTGGCCAGTCCGCCGCCGCCGCGTGGCCCGCGCCGCCTGTGTGCCCCGCCGCCGTCCGCCTGGCTCGCTCCTCCGCCCAGCGCTGCCGCGGCGTCGCCGGCATTGGCCGCCACCACCGCATCCCGCTGACGCCGGCCTCGGTTCCCGTGCGCACCGGCCGGCCAGGCCGTGCCTCGTACTCCACCGACCCGCGCGGCCTGGCCTTCCTCCGCCCCACGACCGAGGTCGCCGGCCGCCGCAGCCGCCGACCACGATGACCCGCGCCGGCGCTGCCTCACCTCGCCGCTCGGCACCTCACCTCACCGCCGCGCCATGGCTGCTGCCGGCTCCGCAGCTCGCCCGGCCCCGCCTCCGGCTAGATCCAGGCAGGAGCGCCTGGATCCGCTCCTCTTCGGCCTACTCCCTCGTCGCCGGCGTCCTCCCCGGCCTCCTCCTCATCTCCCCCTCGCCGGAGCAAGCCCCTGCTCGCCGGAGCCGCGACCTCTCGCCGGAGCACCTCAGGAAGCGTGCCTGCTACAGTGCCACGACCGATCCAGATCTGGAAAACCCTAATCACCTCGGTTGACTTTCTCCTCTCTCTCCATAATTTTTATGCAATCTTCATCATGCCATAACTCTGCATCCATGGCTCCGATTCGTGCGTGTAGCATATCAAAATGTTCGTCTCGACGAGTACATCATTTCATCTCATTGGATCATTTGCATTTGAGCTCATCTTGATGCCTGAAATGCTGTTGGAAGAGGGATATGTGATGATAGTTTCAGATCTGTTTCAGCAAATTCGCTTTTGTCATTTTTGCCATGATTAATGTGTGCATGCTTTGATCCCGAGCTCTACATGTGTTTTGAAGTATGCTATGCCATGTTTACAGGGGTGTATGCCATGTATTTTTGTGATCTTTGTGGTGACTAGCACAAGCATGCAAAGTAGCTTACTCAATCTTGCTGATTTCAGGGACTTAGGATTTCTCTAAGTCCTTGCCCTGTCATTATTTTTATGCCATATGTTCATGTTGTTTCCTAGTGATCTGTGCCTCTTTTGAGCATGATTAGTAAGGATGTTTTGTAGATATTGTGGTGCTATATCCATCCATATCTTTGTTTGCATTTATGGAGCACCCTAGCTTGAGTCAACCGCGCTCTAATTTTGCTATATTATGTTCCTGGCAGATTGTTAACATGTTTAGCGATTTTGCCGAGCATGTTGTAGTTGATCCGTGCATGCTATGTTGTTCTTGCCATGTCTAGCTTCTATGCCATGTCTACTTGCTGGGTGTATGCTTAGTTTATCATGCCATGCCTTGTGGTGAGTGCATCGAGCTTGTTAACATGCCTACTCGTTATCTGTTTTGCCATGCTCCAGTTTTTCACTAAGTCTGAATCTGTTTATATTTTTGCTATGTTCACATGCTTGCAATTGTATTTTCCGATCCCTTTTGGCTCATGGTCACTAAGGGACTTTTGTTGTATGCTTTGAGTAGCTTCATGCCATCCCTTGCTTTTCCATGATATGTTCTTGTAGCATGTAGTTTTCATGCTCTAAAGATTGCTTCCTGATGTTAAATTCCTGACTTGTTAATTTCTCTAAGTCTGTAACCTGCTATTGAGTGAATTAGCCATAGCTCAGTGTTCATCTTTTGTCAAGCATCTCTAGTGGATCCCTGCCATGTATTTTGTTGCTATGTTTGAGTGCAGTAGCTTATTTATCTTGATGCATTTAGATGGCCTCGTGCTGTTAATTGCAGATCGGTGCCATATTTGTTTTGCTTGCCATTTGCAAACTGTGCATCCGATTCCGGCGATCTTTATATCGATTTCGACCGAAATCAACTCCTCTTTCCAGTGGCACTCTTGGTTTTCCAAGTTGAGGCCAGGCTCAATCATTCCTTTCTGAAACATGCATATGCATCGCATCCCGCATCCCGCATGTCATACCATGTTTTGCATCATGTTGTTTGTGAATTGCACGTGGTTGATTGTGTCTCCCTTTGCTTGTGTTCTTGCTTGGGTAGAGCCGGGAGACGAGTTCGTGTTCGAGGACCAATGAGTACGTGTACGAGGATCAAACTAGCGTCAACTCGGAGAACTTTGCACGCAAGATGACCATACCCTCGAAATCACTTCTATCTTTGCTTGCTAGATGCTCGCTCTTTTGCTATGCCTATGCTGCGATACCTACCACTTGCTTTATCATGCCTCCCACATTGCTAAGACAAGCCTCTAACCCACCTTGTCCTAGCAAACCGTTGTTTGGCTATGTTACCGCTTTGCTCAACCCCCCTTATGGCGTTGTTAGTTGCAGGTGAAGATTGGAGTTTGTTCCATGTTGGAACATGGATTGTTGTTGGGATATCACAATATATCTTATTATATTAATGCTTCTATATACTTGGTAAAGGGTGGAAGGCTCGGCCTTATGCCTGGTGTTTTGTTCCACTCTTGTCACCCTAGTTTCTGTCATATCGGTGTTATGTTCCCGGATTTTGCATTCCTTACATGGTTGGGTTATAATGGGAACCCCTTGACAGTTCGCCTTGAATAAAACTCCTCCAGCATGGCCCAACTTTGGTTTTACCATTCGCCACCTAGCCTTTTCTTTCCCTTGGGTCGGCCAACCCAAAGGGTCATCTTTATTTTAACCCCCGGGCCAGTGCTTCTCTAAGTGTTGGTCCAAACTGAGCAATGTCCGGAGCTACCAAGGGCAATTCTGGGCTGGCCCACCCGACGTCTGGCTCATCCGGTGTGCCCTGAGAACGAGATATGTGCATCTCCTATCGGGATTTGTCGGCACATCTGGGTGGATTTGCTGGTCTTGTTTTACCATTGTCGAAATGTCTTGTAACCGGGATTCCGAGCCTGATCGGGTCTTCCTGGGAGAAGGAATATCCTTCGTTGACCGTGAGAGCTTGTGATGGGCTAAGTTGGGACACCCCTGCAGGGATTTGAACTTTCGAAAGTCGTGCCCGCGGTTATGGGCAGATGGGAACTTGTTAATGTCCGGTTGTAGAGAACCTGAAACTTAACTTAATTAAAATGTATCAACCGCGTGTGTCGCCGTGATGGTCTCTTCTCGGCGGAGTCCGGGAAGTGAACACAGTGTTGGAGTTATGCTTGACGTAGGTTGTTCTAGGATCACTTCTTGATCATAGATTCTCGACCGTGCTTTTGCCTTCTCTTCTCGCTCTCATTTGCGTATGTTAGCCACCAAATATGCTAGTCGCTTGCTGCAGCTCCACCTCATACCTTTTAACCTTCCTATAAGCTTAAATAGTCTTGATCGCGAGGGTGTGAGATTGCTGAGTCCCTGTGACTCACAGATACTTCCAAAACCAGCTTGCAGGTGCCGATGATATTGTGCAGGTGATGCAACCGAGCTCAAGGAGGAGCTCGATGAAGACTGTGTTCGTTATGTTGTTCCGTTTTTTAGTTGATCAGTAGTGGAGCCCAGTTGGGACGATCGGGGATCTGTGTAGCATTTGGGGTAGTCTTCTTTTATTTTTGGTTCCGTAGTCGGACCTTGTGTGTATCTGGATGATGTAATGTTTTATTCATGTATTGTGTGATGTGGCGATTGTAAGCCAACTGTGTATCTCTTTCCCTTATGTATTACATGGGTTGTGTGAAGATTACGTCACTTGTGACATTGCTTTCAATGCGGTTATGCCTCTAAGTCGTGCTTCGACACGTGGGAGATAAAGCCGCATCGAGGGCGTTACAAGTTGGTAATCAGAGCCTTCCCCGACTTTAGGAGCCCCCTGCTTGATTGAATCGCTGGCATTGTTGAGTCTAGAAAAATGTTTTGAGTCATTTAGGATTATATATATCAGAGAGTAGGATTTCTCTTTAGTCCTCAGTCCCTTCATCGCTCTGGTGAGGCATTCTGACGTAGAGTTTTGACTCTTCTCTTCTCAAATTTCACTAATTTTTTTAGGATCACGCGAGTATATTGGAATCATTCCGATGGTTCTGTGACGAGAACATTGTTCTTGGTGCCTCCGGACATTTCGGGTTGTGGCAGTGTCCCGGGGAGTTGAGCTCCGAGATGTTGTTGTCACAATTTTATCGTTGCAGTTCTGGAATACCTGAGTTTTCACCGACATCGAAAATCTTTTTTATGCAGTTGTTAGTGAGATAACCTCGACACCCCCCAGTACTGGGCGGGAGTTCGGGAGTATTGCCATAACTCGTATAACGGATGCTTTTTGAAGGTTGAGGTAAACGATTTCCGAAGGTTTCTTGGTTATGTGTTAAAGGATGGATACAACTGGATGTAGGATTTGTTAGTTTGGGTGAGATATTATGCTTCCCTTGTATCCCCTACACCTGATTGCATAACCGGAAAGTTTCGGGAGTTTATAAGTGGGAATTCAAGTAGCTCTTAGGATATCTTTCCGACAGATGTATGATATGAAATTGGGGTTCGACGTCTAGTGGTCCGCCTATCCACGGTTGGTTTTACAGTGGTCTCGTTGTGTCTTAAAGAGTCCTTGGCTATGCTGACTCGGGGACGCTTCGTATGTCATGTGCACTACCTGGTACATGATGGTGCTGTACGATCGAGCCCGTGTAGGCCCCACCGCGAGAACTTCGGATGAAATCTCTATCATATGTTTGTTCCGGCTTATTCTGCAAGCCAATCCTTGTTTTGTTTTGAGTTGTGGTATTCGAGTTGCTTCGAAGTCAAATGTTGATTCCATACCTTCTCCAAATGGTGTTCTCATACTCCGATGTGAATACTAATCCTTCTCGATAATCGAGATTGTCATATCAATCCTTTTCACCAGTGAGCTACCCTTCTAGTGGATCCGATCACTTCAACATTCGCAAGATCAATTATCAGTTCTTTTCAATGGTGTTTGCTTCATCCGTTCCAAGTTGTCTTTGTTTTCCCGCCCACCCACCCTTTTTTCTTCAAGGACTCAGATTTCTTAATCAAGTATCCATTTTATTCTTGTGAAACCTCTCCATTCTTTTCCATCAATGTTCTTACCCGGTGGTTCTCGTGAAGATGCTCCACAAGTTCATCATCCTCCATTCTTTTCTTCTCCGGTGGATCCAATTCAAGCTTTGTTGATCATATCCTTTCCTCGTTTCAAATGCCTTCTCATATCGGTGCTCCTCATAATAATTCACTTCTCGCTATTCATTTGTTTCGGAGTGCTCAAGATATCTCGAGGTTGTTATCTCATTCAAGCCATTTAATTCAACCGACGCATTCTCCCTTTCAAGTAATCGTTCAATGGTGTTTCTTTTGAGTGGGCCTAACCCATAGGTCTTTTTCCAGGATCTTACTCGACTCTTCTAATTCTCCCGGAGATATCCTTAAAATTCTTTTCAAAGTTTGACGTAAGAATGAATTATCACCAGTCTTATGTTTTTCTCCAAGATCCGTCGAATTCTTTTCATCGTTGGCTCAACCTTTCCATTCTTCATTCCGGAGTGCCTCAACAATTTGGTGGTGTTTCTCGTCGTCATTCTCGGATTTGAAGACCGAAGAAGACTTTTCTCTCAATCTTGCTCCATTCTCTTCAAGATTCATGGTTCTAGCTTCGTGCTATCCTCTCATAATTATTTTCGATTGTGAGAATTCTTTTCACCCATCCGAAGTAATTCAAGGGTCTTCTCAGTTGGGTTATCCGGAGTCCATCATCTCAGATTTATTCATTCCAACTTTTAGCTCTCATACTCTAAATCTTACCGGTGCATCGTTCAAGTGATCTATAATCAGCTCATGATCTTTTCGTTCTCTTGTATCTAAATTCTCTCAAACATCTTCGTTCATTTGCTAATTCTTCCCGGCGTTTCTTTATCTTTCTTCGTTCATTTCCAATTCTTACGATGGTTCATTCAAGATTTCTTTTCCTTCGTTATCATATCAATTTATTCGTTGTTCCAATCTTACCGGTGGTTTGTTGAAGATCTTCCCAAGTTGCGCAATATCTATTTTAATCCTTTCTATGAGAATAAGTAGTATGCTAAATCCATTGCTTGTCATCAATTTAAATTGGTGAAGGATACGCATAACGTAATTCTTATTCTTGTTCCATCCAAGTGATTAATTCCATTTTCCGGAGTGGTTCATCATATCACATTCTCAGTTCGAGATGCTTTATCTTTTCTTTTCCGAAGTTCCAAGTCTCCACTTTATCTCGTCGCAAAGCTTCATCTAATCATCGCAAGGCATCACCTTGTGTTTTCAACTTCTCTTTCCTTCCGTTTGATCATCCTTTTGTTACCGGAGTTCTTCATGGAGGTTCTACATGATGGTTCATAAAGGATTTAATTCCTTCTCCAAGTTTTTCATCGAGATTCTTTTCTAAGAAGCTCAAGCTTTCTTCATATTGTAATCCGGAGTGCAATTCTTTCTACCGTATCATTGGAGGTGGTATTATGTCATTCTTGATAATTTGAGTTCATGTTTCATGATTCACATGTTGTTAAGAATGAGGTATTTTAAATCCATCAATCTCTTCATTGGAGTTATCTTGTTTCATGTTTCACCAAAAGCCTTCCCTAAGGATTGTTGCTATGTATGGTGCTTATAAATGACCCAAGTTCTTCATCTACTCTCTCGGTGAAATAGTTTCTTGTCTCCTTGTTGACATCAATCCAATCAAATCTTTTCCGTGAGTGGCAAGTTGTCACCTCATAATGTTGAGATGCCTTCTATAAGACCATATCAAGCTTATTCTTTTTGTTGGTGTTCCAACAACTCCGTTCGACTTTTCTCCCGAGGATGCCTTTTCAAGCTCATTTGTGGCAGAAGTTGTCATTTTCTTCTCAATTCCTTCTTTTTCAATTATCTATCTTCTATTTCTCTCTTCCGGAGGCATTGCGATGTTGCTCTTTTCAACCCATCATATTGTTTTGTCAAGATCATGCTTCTTTCTTTTGCTTATCCATTTAACCGGAGTGTTCTGTCCTCTGCTCAAGTTCTTTCATCTTATCAAGTCTTTCATCTTTTTTCAACCGGAGTGCTACCCGGATAGGTTCTTCCTTATTCCTCTTTCTTAACGGAGTGCTTTCAACTTCGTTTATCCCTGTTGCGTTCTTTCTTTCAATTTGTTCAATTTTTCAAGGTTCTTTGGTTTCACTAGTTTGTCAAAGAAGCAACTTAGTTTTACCTCTTCTTTTTCTCTTCCGTTTTCCCTCCGGTGCCATTCTAGATCTCGGGACGATATCCTCTCGTAGTGGTGGAGTGTTGTAACGCCCTGATACCGATGTGCCAGTTGTCCTCCAGTTATTCACTGTCGCTGCCTTGTCATTGCTTGCGTGTCATGCATGCTATATCATGTCATCATGTGCATTTCATTTGCATACATGTTCATCTCATGCATCCGAACATTTTCCCCGTTGTCCGTTTTGCAATCCGGCGCTCCTATGTCCTCTGGCGTCCTCTTTTGCCTCTTTTCCTGTGTGGGTGGTAAACGTTCTTGGATTGGACCGAGACTTGTCCTACGGTCTTGGTTTACTACCGGTAGACCGCCTGTCAAGTTTCGTGCCATTTCGACTTCGTTTGATACTCCAACGGTTAACCAAGGGACCGAAAAGGCCTCGTGTGTTGCAGCCCAACACCCCTCCAAAGTGGCCCAAAACACACCTAAACCCCTTCCACCTTCTAGGCCGTTCGATCACGATCGCGTGGCCGCAAACTGCACCGCATTTGGACTTTCCTAGCTCCCTCTATCTATAAATATGTGGCCTCCCCCGAAAAATCTGCGCAGATCAAACCCTAGCCCCGCTCCTCGCGCCGCCGGACAAAACTTCCCACCACCGGCCAGACATGTCCGCCGCCCCGCAGCCACATCACACCGGCCAATCAGGGGATGCCACCTCAGCACCGCCGCCGCCTCCAGCCTATCTGGTGCCGCCACCTCACCGCTCCTCTCTCTCTCCCCGCGCCGCGGCCCGCGGAGCCCATCCGGGGCCCGCCCGGCCCGTCCGCCGCCGCCGCGTGGCCCGCGCCGCCTGTGTGCCCCACCGCCGTCCGCCCGGCTCGCTCCTCCGCCCAGCGCCGCCGCGGCCTCGCCGGCATTGGCCGCCGCCACCGCATCCCGCCGGCGCTGGCCTCGGTTCCCGTGCGCACCGGCCGGCCTGGCCGCGCCTCGTACTCCACCGACTCGCGCGGCCTCGCCTTCCTCCGCCCCACACCCGAGGTCGCCGGCCACCGCAGCCGCCAACCGCGACGACCCGCGCCGGCGCTGCCTCGCCTTGCTGCTCGGCACCTCACCTCGCCGTCGCGCCATGGCTGCTGCCGGCTCTGCAGCTCGCCCATCCCCGCCTCCGGCTAGATCCAGGCAGGAGCGCCCGGATCCGCTCCTCTCCGGCCTCCTCCCTCGTCGCCGGTGTCCTCCTCGGCCTCCTCCTCACCTCCCCCTCGCCGGAGCAAGCCCCTGCTCGCCGGAGCCGCGACCTCTAGCCGGAGCACCTCGGGAAGCGCGCCTGCTATAGTGCCACGGCCGATCCAGATCTGGAAAACCCTAATCACCTCGGTTGACTTTCTCCTCTCTCTCCATAATTTTTATGCGATCTTCATCATGCCATAACTCTGCATCCATGGCTCCGATTCGTGCGTGTAGCATATCAAAATGTTCGTCTCGACGAGTACATCATTTCATCTCATTGCATCATTTGCATTTGAGCTCATCTTGATGCCCTAAATGCTGTTGGAAGAGGGCTATGTGATGATAGTTTCAGATCTGTTTCAGCAAATGCACTTTTGTCATTTTTGCCATGATTAATGTGTGCATGCTATGATCCTGAGCTCTGGATGTGTTTTGAAGTATGCTATGCCATCTTTACAGGGGTGTATGCCATGTATTTTTGTGATCTTTGTGGTGAGTAGCACAAGCATGCAAAGTAGCTTACTCAATGTTGCTGATTTCAGGGACTTAGGATTTCTCTAAGTCCTTGCCCTGTCATTATTTTTATGCCATATGTTCATGTTGTTTCCTAGTGATCCGTGCCTCTTTTGAGCATGATCATTAAGGATGTTTTGTAGATATTGTGGTGATCTATCCATCCATGTCTTTTTTTGCATTTATGGAGCACCCTAGCTTGAGTCAATCACGCTCTACTTTTGCTATATTATGTTCTTGGCCGATTGTTAACATGTTTAGCGACTTTGCCGAGCTTATTGTAGTTGATCTATGCATGCTATGTTGTTCTTGCCATGTCTACTTGCTGGGTGTATGCTTAGTTTATCATGCCATGCCTTGTGGTGAGTGCATCAAGCTCGTTAACATGCCTACTCGTTATCTGTTTTACCATGCTCCAGTTTTTCACTAAGTCTGAATCTGTTTATGTTTTTGCTATGTTCACATGATTGCAATTGTATTTTCTGATCCCTTTTGGCTCATGGTCACTAAGGGACTTTTGTTGTATGCTTTGAGTAGATTCATGCCATGCCTTGCTTTGCCATGATATGTTCCTGTAGCATGTAGTTTTCATGCTCTAAAGATTGCTTCCTGATGTTAAATTCCTGACTTGTTAATTTCTCTAATTCTGTAACCTATTATCGTTTGCACTTTTGCCATGCTTGTTTGAACCTGCTATTGAGTGATTTAGCCGTAGCTCAGTGTTCATCTTTTGTCAAGCATCTCGAGTGGATCCCTGCCATGTATTTTGTTGCTATGTTTGAGTGTAGTAGCTTATTTATCTTGATGCATTTAGATGGCCTCGTGCTGTTAATCGCAGATCGGTGCCATATTTGTTTTGCTTGCCATTTGCAAACCGTGCATCCGATTCCGGCGATCTTTATATCGATTTCGACCGAAATCAACTCCTCTTTCCAGTGGCACTCTTGGTTTTCCAAGTTGAGGCCAGGCTCAATCATTCCTTTCCGAAACATGCATATGCATCGCATCCCGCATCCCGCATGTCATACCATGTTTTGCATCATGTTGTTTGTGCATTGCACGTGGTTGATTGTGTCTCCCTTTGCTTGTGTTCTTGCTTGGGTAGAGCCGGGAGACGAGTTCGTGTTTGAGGACCATTGAGTACGTGTACGAGGATCAAACTAGTGTCAACTCGGAGAACTTTGCACGCAAGATGACCATACCCTCGAAATCACTTCTATCTTTGCTTGCTAGATGCTCGCTCTTTTGCTATGCCTATGCTGCGATACCTACCACTTGCTTTATCATGCCTCCCACATTTCTAAGCCAAGCCTCTAACCCACCTTGTCCTAGCAAACCGTTGTTTGGCTATGTTACCGCTTTGCTCAGCCCCCCTTATAGCGTTGTTAGTTGCAGGTGAAGATTGGAGTTTGTTCCATGTTGGAACATGGATTGTTGTTGGGATATCACAATATCTCTTATTATATTAATGCTTCTATATACTTGCTAAAGAGTGGAAGGCTCGGCCTTATGCCTGGTGTTTTATTCCACTCTTGCCACCCTAGTTTCCGTCATATCAGTGTTATGTTCCTGGATTTTGCGTTCCTTACACGGTTAGGTTATAATGGGAACCCCTTGACAGTTCGCCTTGAATAAAACTCCTCCAGCATGGCCCAACATTGGTTTTACCATTCACCACCTAGCCTTTTCTTTTCCTTGGGTCGGTCAACCCAAGGGTCATCTTTATTTTAACCCCCCCGGGCCAGTGCTTCTCTAAGTGTCGGTCCAAACTGAGCGATGTCCGGAGCTACCAGGGGCAACTCTGGGCTGGCCCATCCGACGTCTGGCTCAACCGGTGTGCCCTGAGAACTAGATATGTGCATCTCCTATCGGGATTTGTCGGCACATCTGGGTGGCTTTGCTGGTCTTGTTTTACCGTTGTCGAAATGTCTTGTAACCGGGATTCTGAGCCTGATCGGGTCTTCCTGGGAGAACGAATATCCTTCGTTGACCGTGAGAGCTTGTGATGGGCTAAGTTGGGACACCCCTGCAGGGATTTGAACTTTCAAAAGCCGTGCCCGCGGTTATGGGCAGATGGGAATTTATTAATGTCCGGTTGTAGAGAGCCTGAAACTTAACTTAATTAAAATGCATCAACCATGTGTGTCACCGTGATGGTCTCTTCTCGGCGGAGTCCGGGAAGTGAACACAGTGTTGGAGTTATGCTTGACGTAGGTTGTTCTAGGATCACTTCTTGATCATAGATTCTCGACCATGCTTTTGCCTTCTCTTCTCGCTCTCATTTGCGTATGTTAGCCACCAAATATGCTAGTCGCTTGCTGCAGCTCCACCTCATACCTTTTAACCTTCCTATAAGCTTAAATAGTCTTGATCGCGAGGGTGTGAGATTGCTGAGTCCCCGTGACTCACAGATACTTCCAAAACCATCTTGCAGGTGCCGATGATATCGTGCAGGTGATGCAACCGAGCTCGAGGAGGAGCTCGATGAAGACCGTGTTCGTTATGTTGTTCCGTTTTTCAGTTGATCAATAGTGGAGCCCAGTTGGGACGATCAGGGATCTGTGTAGCATTTGGGGTAGTCTTCTTTTATTTTGGGTTCCGTAGTCGGACCTTGTGTGTATCTTGATGATGTAATGTTTTATTCATGTATTGTGTGAAGTGGTGATTGTAAGCCAACTATGTATCTCTTTCCCTTATGTATTACATGGGTTGTGTGAAGATTACCTCACTTGCGACATTGCTTTCAATGCGGTTATGCCTCTAAGTCGTGCTTCGACACGTGGGAGATATAGCCGCATCGATGGCGTTACATGGAACTGGCATTGCATCAGCCCTTGTCTTAGTCGATGAGTCCGGCGCCGGATTGGCTGACATTCGGCTAGCAGGGCGTTTTCCCACTGTCTGCTGCGTGCTCCTCCTGAATCAAGGATAGAAGGGAATTTTAATAAATTCGAACTCATGCCCAGGCACATATCAAACAGACATACCTCTTTGAAGACTATGGGGGCTCTACAGCGCTCCCGGTTTCCTTTCATTTTGAACGATTACCCTGCGTAGGGGCCGCCCTCGAGGGGGTGCGGCCTGCCGAGCACCGATCCTATGTAGTACAGTTTAGTATAATGGATAAAGGACCAAGAAGGGACTTATTTTTGAGAAAGGCTCTTTGAATACTTACAATGGAGAAGGAGTAGGGGCGGGGGTAGTCGGTTGTAATAGCCACTTCCGAGCCGTCAAGGCTCGCCTGATAAAATACTCCATCATCGAACTCTATGTATATATCCGGATCCTCGCAGAAGCCAGGGTCTTCATCGTGGTTGTGATCCTCTGGCTGTGGGGTAGGATAGTGAACGTCCTTGATCATCTTCCTCCATGACTGTTTTATGACAACAAAGAACAACTTGATTAGCATGCCGTGACAGTAGTAAAGCAACACGGGTAATCAAAATCTTACCCACTCAATGCGGTTGTACATGGAATAACCTTCTCGGTAGTTTAAGTGGAGGAAGTCTTATTTTTCACCCTTATACAAATCGAACAAGATCATGGCCAGTTTGGCCGGGGTATCCGGACCCTTGCGTCTGTTACGAGATGCGTCATCTTCCCCGTTGTAGCACCATAAAGGAGTTACTCTGGACTGGAGAGGCTGGATACATCTTTTTATTGCAATGGCCATGACTTCGATTATCGATAGCTCGGTATGAGCTAATAATCTGACCTTGCTGACCAACCTTTTTATTTCTGCATTTTTCTCCTCCTTGGGACTTGGGGGACGCCAGTTGAGGTGTTTCTTTAGAGGAGCATTGGAAAATTCAGGGAGGCCGTGCCAAACTGGGTCTGGCAGTGGGACATCATCGATATAAAACCACTCCGAAGACCACGCTGTATATACCTCTTTGGGAGTTCCAATGGTGTAGCCTGATCCGGTTATACGCCATACTTTGGCGCCTCCCACTTCAAATATAGAACCTCCATGATGGCAGGGGACGAGGTAGAAGAATTTTCTCCATAGTTCGAAATGGGCCTCACAGCCCAGGAACAATTCAGAGAGGGCAACAGAACTTGAGATGTGCAGAATCGAACCTAGGGTGAGGTTGTGCAGCTGGATGCCGTAAACTTCCAAAAGACCCCTGAGAAAGGGATGGATCAGAAATCCTAAGCCCCGCAAATGGAACGGAATGAAGCACACCCTCTCGTCCCTATTGGGGTTGGGGAAATTTTCAGCCAGCACATCGCTGCCAATTGAGGCTAATCCCGCTCGTAGAGAGACTAGATCTGCAAGGCAAAGATCCCTGCGTCTGGAGTCAACTCAACTGAAGATGAGACACTAAGAAACTCTGCGAATCACCCTCTTGAGGGCCATGGGGCGCGAAGAAGAGCCTGGGGCACTGGCCATGTTTTGAAGCATTTTTCGTGGCTAGTCTTGGTGTTTTTCTGCACGATGTGGGTGGCACTTGGGGGATTTGACCTCTTTATATAGGTGCCGTCCCTGTGTGGCCGGGCATTTTCTTTTTGATTAAAAAATTATGGACCGTTCGCATTCGCCCAGTGCGTGGAAATCGAGGCGACATAGAAGGAGTCATAAAGGCGGAATGAGGAAGCCACGACCGAACTATTATCCGCCCAATATATAATGAAGAACCAACCTTGCAAAAGCCAAAGACATAAACTGGATACTGCATCATCATTTGAAGGCCAGTTCAGGGCTACTAAGGGAGTCCTATATTAGGGGGTCCTTGGGTGTCTGGGCTATTCGTTATGGGCCGGGCTGATGGGCCGTGAAGATACAAAGTAGAAGGCTTTCCCACGTGTCCAGGTAGGACTCTCCTATGCGTGGATGACAAGATTGGTGTCCGGATATGTAATCTCCTTCTTCCACAAACCAACTCTGTACAACCCTAGGCCCCTCTGGTGTGTATATAAACCGGAGGGGTTAGTCCGTAGAGGCAATCAGAATTCACATAGGCTAGACATCTAGGGTTTGGTCATTACGATCTCGAGGTAGATCCACTCTTGTAACCCCTATACTCATCTAATACAATCAAGCAGGACGTAGGGTTTTACCTCCATTAAGAGGGCCTGAACCTGGGTAAAAATTGTGTCCCACTTGTCCCTTGTTACCCTCGATCCTTAGACGCACAGTTCGGGACCGCCAACCCAACATCGGCTGGTTTTGACACCGCCACTGGGTGCCATGATTTCAAATCTGAACCATTTATGTTATCACCATTATATCTATGTTCTAGATCCGATCTTGCAAGTTATAGTCACCTACTACGTGTTATGATCCGGTAACCCCGGGGTGACAACAGTCGGGACCACTCCCGGTGATGACCGTAGTTTGAGGAGTTCATGTATTCACCGTGTGTTAATGCTTTGTTCTGGTTCTCTATTAAAAGGAGGCCTTAATATCCCTTAGTTTCCAATTGGACCCTGCTGTCACGGGAGGGTAGGACAAAAGATGTCATGCAAGTTCTTTCCATAAGCACATATGACCATTTACGGAATACATGCCTACATTATATTTATGAACTGGAGCTAGTGCCGTATCGCCCTAGGTTATGACTATCACATGATGAATATCATCCAAGAAATCGCCGATCCAATGCCTATGAATTTCTATTATATTGTGGTTGCTAAAAAATTACTGCTATCACTGTTACCGTTGCTATCGCTATTGCTACTACTATCAAAACTATCATATTACTGTGCTACTGATCACTTTGCTGCACATAATTAATCTCTAGGTGTGACTGAATTGACAACTCAGTTGCTAATACTTGCAAATATTCTTTGGCTCCCCTTGTGTCGAATCTATAAATTTGGGTTGAATACTCTACCCTCGATAACTGTTGCGATCCCTTATACCTATGGGTTATCACTTTACTTTTTCAAGAACATCTTGATTCGGTACATGAACTTCAGCCGTAAAAAGATGCTGAAAATAACCATCAATCAACTGCTTCATAGCAACATTATCCTCCTTACACTCTCCATTTTCATCCATGAGACGACGTATAAAGTTCTGTTTCTTACGTGCTGATGCAAAGTTGTTAAAGAAGTTTGTGTTGCGGTCACCATATTTTAACCAGTTCGCCTTGGCTCTCTGAAGCCAGTAAATCTCTTCTTTTTCCATAGCTTATTCTATCTCAAGCAAAAGTTGCCTCTGTCGATCTGCCGACTCATCAGTGAGTGGCCACGACTGTAGAACCTTCAGCTCCTCCTTTAAGTCCTTCAGTCTGTGCTGTGGAGACTTCAAAACCAGTTGGTCCCATTCGTGGAGTTCACTATATACTCCAGCCGTTCTCTTGGACAAAGATGCTGAGGCTGGTGTTCGTGCCCATGCTTCCGCTACTATATCCATTACTCGATTCTCTTGTAGCCAACGAGCTTCAAACTGCCAGTGCCTGTCTCTTTGTTGTATGTATACCGCCGCATCTCCTTCGGTATCTAGCACAACGGGTCTGTGATCAGATTTAAGGTGATGCACATTTGTAATAGTTGAATGTGAAGGAAATATGCCCTAGAGGCAATAATAAAGTTGTTATTTATATTTCCTTATATCATGATAAATGCTTATTATTCATGCTAGAATTGTATTAACCAGAAACTTAGTACATGTATGAATACATAGACAAACAGAGTGTCCCTAGTATGCCTCTACTTGACTAGCTCGTTAATCAAAGATGGTTAAGTTTCCTAGCCATGGACATGTGTTGTCATTTGATGAACTGGATCACATCATTAGAGAATGATGTGATGGAAAAGACCCATCCGTTAGCTTAGCACTATGATCGTTTAGTTTATTTCTATTGCTTTCTTCATGACTTATACATGTTCCTATGACTATGAGATTATGAAACTCCTGAATACCAGAGGAACACTTAGTGTGCTATCAAACTTCACAACGTAATTGGGTGATTATAAAGATTCTCTACAGGTGTCTCCGCTGGTGTTTGTTGAGTTTGCATAGATCGAGATTAGGATTTGTCACTCCGATTGTCGGAGAGGTATCTCTGGGCCCTCTCGGTAATGCACATCACTGTAAGCCTTGCAAGCAATGTGACTAATGAGTTAGTTGTGGGATGATGCATTACAGAACGAGTAAAGAGACTTACCGATAACGAGATTTAACTAGGTATTGAGATACCAATGATCGAATCTCAGGCAAGTAACATACCGATGCAAAGGGAACAACGTATATCGTTATGCGGTTTGACCGATAAAGATCTTCGTAGAATATGTGGGAGCCAATATGAACATCCATGTTTCGCTATTGGTTATTGACTGGAGACGTGTCTCGGTCATGTCTACATAGTTCTCGAACCCGTAGGGTCCGCACGCTTAATGTTCGGTGACGATCGGTATTATGAGTTTATGTGTTTTGATGTACTGAAGGTAGTTCAGGGTCCCGGATATGATCACGGACATGACGATGAGTCTCGAAATGGTCGAGACATAAAGACTGATATATTGGACGGCTATATTCGGACATCGGAAGTGTTCTGGGTGATTTTGGAGTAAACCGGAGTGCCGGAGGGTTACTGGAACTCCCCGGGGAACTAATGGGCCACATGGGCCTTAGTGGAGAGAGAGAGGGCTGGCCAGGGCAGGCCGCGCACCCCTCCCCCTCTAGTCCGAATTGGACTAGGGAAGGGGGGCAGCGCCCCCCTTTCCTTCTCCCTTCTCCTCCTTCCTTTCCCCCTCCTAGTAGGACTAGGAAAGGGGAGTCCTACTCCTACTAGGAGGAGGACTCGTCCTCTCAGGGCGCGCCACAAGGGCCAGCCGGCCTCCCCCTTGCTCCTTTATATACGGGGGCAGGGGGCACCCTAGAACACACAAGTTGATCATTGATCCCTTAGCCGTGTGCGGTGCCCCCCTCCACCATAATCCACCTCGGTCATATCGTTGTAGTGCTTAGGCGAAGCCCTGCACCAATAGCTTCATCGTCATCGTCATCAGGCCATCGTGCCGACAAAGCTCTCCCTCGACACTCAGCTGGATCGAGAGTTCGTGGGACGTCATTGAGCCGAACATGTGCAGATCATGGAGGTGCCGTGCTTTCGGTACTAGGATCGGTCGGATCATGAGGACGTACGACTACATCAACCATGTTGTCATAACGCTTCCTCTTACGGTCTACGAGGGTACGTGGACAACACTCTTCCCCTCCCGTTGCTATGCATCACCATGATAGATCTTTCGTGTGCGTAGAATTTTTTTTTGAAATTACTGTGGTCCCCAACAGTGGCATCTGAGCCAGGTCTATGCATAGATGTTATATGCATGAGTAGAACAGAAAGGAGTTGTGGGCGTGGGTATATACATATTGCTTACCGTCACTAGTTGATTCTTGATTCAGCGGTATTGTTGGATGAAGCGGCTCAGACCGACATTACGCGTACGCTTACGCGAGACTGGTTCTACTGACGTGCTTCACACATAGGTGGCTAGTGGGTGTCAGTTTCTCCAACTTTAGTTGAATCGGATTCAATGAACAGGGTTCTTTCTGAAGATCAAAAAGCAATCACTATACCATGTTGTGGTTTTTATACCGTAGGCATGAACGGTTCTTGCTAAGTGAGGGAGTCCTGGAGTAAGGGGTCCTCGGGCGTCCGACCTATTGGACATGGGCCGGACTGATGGGCTACGAAGATACAAAGACCGAAGACTCTACCCGTGTCTGGATGGGACTCTCCTTGGCGTCCAAATATGAAGATTCCTTTCTCTATAACCGACCTTATGTAACCCTAGATCCCTCCGGTGTCTATATAAACCGGAGGGCTAGGTCCCTAGACAGATATCCTCATAATCATAGTCAGGCAGGATAGACTTTTAGGGTTTAGCCATTACGATCTTGTGGTAGATCAACTCTTGTAATACTCATATACATCAAGATCAATCAAGCAGGAAGTAGGGTATTACCTCCATAGAGAGGGCCCGAACCTGGGTAAACATTGTGTCCCTTGTCTCCTGTTACCATCGACCTTAGACGCACAGTTCGGGACCCCCTACCCGAGATCCGCCGGTTTTGACACTAACATTGGTGCTTTCATTGAGAGTTCCACTGTGCTGTCGCCAAAAGGATTGATGGCTCCTTCAATCATCTACAACAATGCTGCCCAAGGGGAAGCCTTCCTCCTCGGATAGATCTTTGTGTTCGGCGGCTTCGCACTGCGGGCCAACTCTCTTGTCCATCTGGAGCAGATCGAAATCTACGCCCCTGGCCATCAGGTTAGATTTGGAAGCTTGAACTATGTCGCGGATATCCGTGGAGACTTGATCTTCGATGGATTCGAGACCACGACAGCCACTCCCTGCCACCACGATGAACATGACATAAATCTGTCATCGGACCATACCCAGGAGATAGTACCTGTAGCTGCTCTAGCCCTAGATCTGGAGCAGATCACGCCATTCGAAGATGGGAAGCTCAACCCCACTGCGGAAGCCACAGACTCAGCGGCGTTGGAGCCGCACACATACCTAACTTCAAGTGACATCTGTGTCACTAGAACCATGGACTCGTCTCCGGCTATAGGCTCCGGACCTTGTGCGTCAGCGTACATCGAGCTTGATCGGTTATCTATCATTGAATTCAGCTCCATGGACATCTTCTAGCACTCGCCTTTGGGCGACATGCTAAACTCACTGAAAAATCTATCCCTGGCGGGGGACTCTCATCCAAATTATATCCCGTTCGAACTGGAGGCTGATGACGGAGAATGTCATTTCCCACCCACCGCCCACTTCATAGCCACTGTCGAGGACCTAACCGACATGCTCGATTACGGCTCCGATGACATCAACGATATGAGCGACAATGCAGGAGAAGAGGAGGCCCAAAACCCGCCGTTCACCGGACGATGGACGGCCACCTCGTCATATGACGTATACATGGTGGATGCACCAAAAGAAAATAGCGGCGATGACAAAGAGAATCCAGTCGAGGATGAACCTCCAAAGATAGAACCAAAGCGCCAGCATCAGCGGCGCCGCTCTAAATCACGCCGCAGCAAAGACAGCAAAACCGGCATGGGAGACGATAACACTCCGGACGGTGTCGAAGACAGAGAAGATCCCGACGAATGAACCACCGAATAGGATGATTGGGAAAACTGGCAGGTTAGCCCTGACGAACATGCCATAAACGATGACTCGGAGGACAATAATTATCTTCCACTCTCCGAGGACGAGGTGAGCCTCGGCATCGAGGAGTTTATCATGCCCGAGGAACCTCAAGAACAGGAGCGCTTTAAGCATCAGCTAATAGCCACGGCAAGGAGCCTGGAAAAGAAGCAGCAGCAACTTCAAGCTGACCAAGATCTGCTCAATGATAGATGGACTGATGTCCTAGCAGCCGAAGAATACGGTCTCAAGCGCCCAGCCAAAATTTACCCGAAGCGCAAATTGCTACCTCAGTTCGATGACGAGGCGCCGGAGCCCATACCATCATCGCACAATGCGGCTAATCGACCACTACGCGGTCGGGACAAAGCGACAACTCAAGTCGAACACCAGCCCACCCCACCTCACCGTAAAGGTAGAGATAATATAGCTCGTGGTTACACATATGAACTTCGGCAGGACCTGGACAATAGAGCAAGACATACCAGATCGATCTACCGATCGCGAGGATGTGCCCCGACACGTGACGATGGCTGTCTATTCGGACATAACAAGCCTAGTCACACCCGGGCCAAAAATCGCAGACGGACTCCATCGGAGCTACGTCACAGTGTGTCCCAATATAGAGGCGTCGCACACCCTCTGTGCTTCACAGACGAAGTAATGGAGCACGAATTCCCAGATGGGTTTAAACCCATGAATATCGAATCATATGATGGAACAACTGATCCCGCGGTATGGATCGACGATTTCCTTCTCCATATCCACATGGCCCGCGGAGATGACCTTCATGCCATCAAATACCTCCCACTAAAACTCAAAGGGCCAGCTCGGTACTGGCTAAACAGTCTGCCTGAAAACTCTATTGGCAGTTGGGAGGATTTGGAAGACGCCTTTCGCGGCAACTTCCAAGGTACATATGTCCGGCCACCAGGTGCCGATGACTTGAGTCACATTGTCCAGCAGCCCAGAGAGTCAGCCAGGAAGCTCTGGACTAGGTTCTTAGTTAAAAAGAACCAAATCGTCGACTGTCCGGATGCGGAAGCCCTAGCGGCCTTCAAACACAACGTCCGGGATGAGTGGCTCGCCCGCCACATCGGTCAAGAAAAACCAAAATCCATGTCAGCCCTTACCGCTCTGATGACCCGCTTTTGCACGGGAGAAGACAGCTGGCTCGCTTGTAGAAGCAATAGCGCCAGCGATCCGGGCACTTCCGAAGTCCGAGATGGCAATGGCAAACCACGACGTAGCAAACACAAATGTCACAATGATAATGAAAGAACACACGACACAACAGTCAACGCCGAATTCAGCGGCCCCAAATCCGGTCAACGGAAGAAGCCATTCAAGGCAAACAGAGATGGACCATCCAGTTTAGACAAGATATTGGATCGGCCCTGCCAGATTCATGGCAACCCCGATAAACCATCTAATCACACCAATAGAAGCTGTTGGGTCTTCAAGCAGGCCGGCAAGGTCAACACCGAACACAAGGGGAAGAGGCCGCCCGGTGATAGCGATGACAAAGAGACTCACCAACCAAATACCGGGGGTCAGAAGCAATTCCCCCCCGAAGTAAAAATAGTGAACATGGTATACGTGACACACACCTCTATAGGAGAGCATGAGAAGCACTCCCTCCGGACCGAGGATCATACTACGGCTACTTCAGCCAAAGAACAAAGCGGTCTTATTAAACCGCAAGCCTTGTCGGCCATTAAGCCACCGGTCTCCATTCACCAGGACCGACCAATTTTGGAGCGGGACTAGCAGTTCGGCTTCCGCCGTCCGCCTCATACACCCGCGAAATCTGTACCGTGCATACATAACTATGCACTTAAAATACCATGGGCATCGGCGGAAGCACAATACGGACGGGCCTACAAGTACTCCTATAACCTCCTTCTTTTCTTTTCTAACTACTCTTTCCTTTTTCATTATCCTTTACCACAGGTGACTCACAGGCTAGTCATCTCACTGACTCTATCGGAGTTCAGCTTTGTACATTCACCCAAAGGCTACTCCTGTTAAGGAGCTGCTTCACTGAGGAAAGGCAGCGCAGACGTGCGATAGGAGGTCCGAAACAACTCTTTGTAGACCGCACTCTCTATTTTGCGAGCCTGTAAAGTGCCTTCTTCCTCAGCCGCCGACCCCTGGCATGTCAAATAGCCGGGTCGCGGCGTTATTATATACAAAACAACGATTGTCATATCACTCAAGTTCTAGTGAACATAACCTGTATCCAGTATCCACTTTTCTCTAAAGAAGTGAATTTTGCTCCTTGTGTTATCTCACACACCCCGACAAAACTCGCCAGGGGCTCGATATGGGAACAAAATAAATTGCCAACAAGTCCGAACAACTTTATAGCATACTTCGGCATCGCGAGTTTGGCCTTATATGCATCAACTCCGAATCATGTCTTGGGTCATTAGTTGGGTTGCCCGGCTCCTGTGCTTGCTACCTTATGTTCCGCTCTATCGGCTAAGGTAGTAAAGGGAGAACTACTATGATTGTGTTTCCGGTTCATCTGGTCAAACACCTTAGTAGAGAAAGCCGAAAAACTGACTGTCATGATGCGGCGAGAGCTGGTCAACCACTCGATGACTTATTGGAATCTTTCGCGATTCCCTCCGTATTACACGAAGGACCTTTCTTCAGGTCATATATGTAAAGCACCATATTGGGATAACCACGTACATACCAGGGTCTATATAGTAGACCCACCATAAAACTCCTATGGCTAAGTGAAAGTGTTAACGCCCTATTGTCCAATTGCCTCATTCACCGCATTGACACCTCCTTCATGGACCAAGACGTTGGGTTAAGAGTGATCAAGTGCTTTTCCGAACACCCCCGTATTTTCTACGAGGGGGCTGAAGCCGACGACTGGAAAACTTTTAGATTATACAAAAACGGCCGCACAGGAGGAACCAAAGCTTTTAAGCGAATATCATAATATTGTCTTTTACAATTTCAACACATTTCATTTGAATATCATGTCTTTCAAGCACTGACCCTCTATCAAGCGGGCACCCTCTAAGATGTCCTCAAAATAATGCTCTGGTGCGTGATGGTCCTTGCCCTTGGGGGGACTCCTCGCTGCAACGTTGGTGGCCTTCATCTTTGCCTAATATGTCTTGACGCGGGCAAAGGCCATCCGTGCACCTTCAATGCATGTTGAACGCTTAACGACGTCGATACGCGGCACCGCATCAACAAGCCTCTGCACCAAACCAAAATAACTATTCGAAGTTGGCTCAATAGGCCATAGCCAGACTATGGTGTCGTTCATGGCAGAACCGGATATCCTGTGGAGCTCGGCCCACTGGGCCATCTGTTTGTTCAGTAACAACAGACGCTTTGGCGCGCCGAATTGTGACCAAAAAAGCTTTTCCTTGGCACACCCTTTCTGCGCTTGGTAAAATTGCGTCGCATCGGAGGTGCTCTTCGGCAGGTCCAAGAATGCATGTGGAGAGCTCCACATCTGATTAAGGGGGAAATACTTCAGATCGCCGAATTTAGTCTGTAACAAGAAAGGCTTACCAGCCGCTATCTCCCCACCTTGCCGGATCTCCTCCCGAGCCGCTCTAGACTCGGATCGTGCTTCTCCCGCCTCTTGTAAGGCCTTGTCGAGACCAGCCGCTTTGGCTTTGTTATCCCTCTCAAGGAATTCACACTAGACAATGATTTCCTTTAGCTCGCACGCCATGACAGAAATTCTCTCCTCACACTGGCGCCGAGTAGCCTGTTCGGTTTTAATTCATCCGCTGCCTTATTGGCAGCCAAATTACTCATCCGGGCTTGCTCCTTGGCTAGAGCAAGTTTAGCCTGAAGGGCCCCCACCGCGGCAGCACCATCTGCAGTTATGTGCGTCTCAGTATACAATTCTAGCTTCGTGCATATATTATCATACATACATATACTGACTGCCCCAAAAACATACCTTGCGCCTTGTCAAGCCACATGTTGATAAGCGTGATGTCATCCGCCTAATCAATCTTCCGCTGTAGATCTGCAACCTCTGTGGATCAGGCAGTAGCCGGGGAGGTCACAGCCTGTGCTCCAAGTAGTCAGATTATTTCCTGGACATATCTTTTTGATCCTCTGATCGCCTCCCTTGGGAGGACAATCAGATTCTCAGGGGCTACTATCTATACAAAGGAGTATTTTGTGAATAAAACACAATCGAAAGCTTTACAGTACAAACCTTGAAGCCTCCTAGCAGGCTCGTGAAGGCCTCATTCAATCCGCTTTTCGCGGATATGACCTTTTCAACCACCATACCCATCAAGGTACGATGGTCCTCGAAGACGGACGCCTGTCGTAGCATGTTCGTCAATATATCCGATGCTTCTGGATCTCCGGAAGCTGCTGTAGCATCACGGCCTCCCTTTGAAGGGATCTGTTCATTCGCCCCTAGAGTTGTCTCTGGCTGTAAGCTAGATAGTCCGAGGCCTTTATTGTTGGCCCCCGGACCCTGGGCTACCGAAGTATCACCTTCGTTAGTGTTTTCATCATCCCTTGCATCACTTGTTGATCAGGAGAGATCCTCCAGGACAACACCTCGAAGTCGTCCGCCCTATTGGGCGAGGAGACCGGTGGAGGCGTCTCGCTTTCCATCATCTCCGGGAGAAGATCCCCCGAGGAAGAGGATTGTTGAAGAAGATTGTGTGCCGAGCTGCAAAAATGTATATTCTAGATGTTACCTTGGTCACAGGAGAGGAACAGGATATGTTTAAAACACCCTTGTTCGCTTACGATTTAGGCTTGCCCTCGCCGGGGGACTGCGCGATGACGTCGTCCTCCAAGCCCGAGCCGCCCGACAGGGGCATCTTGCCTCACTTAGGAGGCTTTTTCTCCCAATCTTCGGAGATGGCCCTTTTCTTACCATGAGGAGAAGGGATGTTGGCTTCTCCTTTACCTTTGTTTCCGGGCGATGGGATTTTGGTCTCCCCGGGCACAACGTCTAATATACCTTCGGGATGGAGGCCACCTTCGGTCCTCCCGCTCTCCGTCTTGTCCTCCTTCACAGGCATCTGGTACGGTGCCGGGGCCAGCATCCTCGTTAATACGGGATCCACCAAGTCTTCAAGAAGGGGGGACGAACACCTAATTCGCTCTGCTTTCTTTATCCAGCCCTGGAAGGAGATAGTGTGATCAGTATCACACTACGACATGCATAGCGAGAAATTGTTCGGGAGTTGAGTGCTTACCGGGGTATCTGGATGGTTGCGGCTGAGGCCAATGTCCTCGGTGGTGTCCGGCCACTGTTTTCGTTTCCTGAAAAACAACTTCCACATTCTTTTGTGCGTAATACCAAAGAAGTCTTGGAGGGTCCGTGGTCTTTCCAGATTAAACTCCCACATACGGAGAGGCCGTCGCTGGCACGGCAGGACCCGACGGACCAGCATTACTTGAACCACGTTGATAAGACCAATGTCCTTCTCAAGGAGGCTCCGGATGCGGCTCTGTAGAGTCTGCGCTTCGTTAATTGATCCCAGTCCAGCCCCTTATTAATCCATGATGCAAGCTGTAACGAAATGCCGGATTAAAACGCAGGTATGGCTGCCCACTTGGTACCGCGGGGTTCAGTGACGTGAAACCACTCCCGCTGCCATAGGTTGGGAGTTTCGGTGAAAGAGCCTTTTGGCCAGGGAGCATTGGTAAGCTTTCTCACTGTAGCACCTCCACACTCCGTTAGTTCCCCGTCGACTACCTTTGGCTTCACACTAAAGGTCTTGAGCCATAAGCCGAAGTGTGGGGGAATACGGAGAAAGGCCTCGCACGTGATAATGAACGACGAGATGTGAAGGAAAGAATCTAGGGCTAGGTCATGAAAATCTAGTCCGTAGTAAAACATGAGCCCCGGACGAAGGGATGAAGAGCGAATCCTAGCCCTCGCAGGAAGTGGGAGATGAATACAACCCTCTCGCCGGATCTGGGAGTAGGAATAACTTGTCCTCGAGCAGGAAGCCTGTGGGGGATCTCCGCGGTCAGGTATCTGGCCGCATGAAGCTTCGCGATGTCCTCCTCTGTAACAGAGGAAACCACCCATCGGCCCTATGGGTTGGGTCTGGACATGATTGGGAAGCTTGAAGCAATGAAGTCGAACCTTGGGTGCTAGAACTCGAAGTTGGAAGGGCTGAGGAAAGGGTCGGCGTAAAATAAGACGACCCTTGGCTCCTTTATAAAGGCAACGGATATTGAACGCCTCCTCCTAAGCCTGGAAACCTGCCTATTCCTAAGGAATCATACCAATGGAATGGTTGGGTTACCCATGCTCGTATTGATGAGAATCCTGCAATAAGGGGACACGATCTTTGCTTCGACAAGATGTGCCAATAAAAACCGTGCCACGAAACGTGGAACGGCAGGACAAGAAACGGTTTGAAATAATGATCGGGAAAACGTGATGTCACATTACAAAAAGTTGTCGATGGATTGGACTTGTGATATATTATACTCTCTGCGGTTGTCTGTGGTACTTGTGTTGCAGATCCAGACATGTTCGTCGCGACCGAAGACTATCTTGGATTATTCGGAAAGGGGAACCCGCCTTGCAATGCCGAAGACAATGTGCGCGCCGGACACCTCGTCATTGAAGCCTGGTTCAGGGGCTACTGAGGGAGTCCTAGACTAAGGGGTCCTCGGGCGTCCGACCTATTGGACATGGGACGGAGTGATTAGCTGCAAAGATACAAAAGACCGAAGACTCTACCTGTGTCCGGATGGGACTCTCCTTGGCGTGGAAAGCAAGCTTGGCATCCAAATATGAAGATTCCTTTCTCTGTAACCGACCTTATGTAACCCTAGATCCCTCCGGTGTCTAGATAAACCGGAGGGCTAGGTCCGTAGACGGATATCCTCATAATCATAATCAGACAGGCTAGACTTTTAGGGTTTAGTTATTGTGATCTCGTGGTAGATCAACTCTTGTAATACTCATATTCATCAAGATCAATCAAGCAGGAAGTAGGGTATTACCTCCATAGAGAGGGCCCGAACCTGGGTAAACATTGTGTCCCTTGTCTCCTGTTACCATCGACCTTAGACGCACAGTTCGGGACCCCCTACCCGAGATCCGCCGGTTTTGACACTGACACTAAGCCCGTAGTAGCCACGTAAAACTTGCAACAATAAAGTAGAGGATGTCTAACTTGTTTTTCCAGGGCATGTTGTGATGTGATATGGTCAAGACGTGATGAGATATAAATTGTTGTATGAGATGACATGTTTTGTTAAAGTTATTAGCAACTGGCAGGAGCCTTATGGTTGTCTCTTTATTGCCTAAAGATGCAAGTGCCATAAAATTGCTTTACTTTATCGCTATGCGATAGAAATAGTTGGCGAGACGACCATGTGACAACATGTTGGTATAGATCAAGATGATGGAGATCATGGTGTCATGCCAGTGACGATGGAGATCATGACGATACTTTGGAGATGGAGATCAAAGGCACAAGATGCTAATGGCCATATCATGTCACATATTTTGATTGCATATGATGTTTATCTTCAATGCATCTTATTTTGCTTAGTACGGCGGTAGCATTATAAGATGATCCCTCACTAAATTTCAAGGTATAAGTGTTCTCCCTGAGTATGCAGCGTTGCGACAGTTCGTCGTGCCGAGACACCACGTGATGATCGGGTGTGATAAGCTCTACGTTCACATACAATGGGTGCAAGACAGTTTTGCACACGCGGAATACTCGGGTTAAACTTGACGAGTCTAGCATATGCAAATATGGCCTCGGAACACTGAGACCGAGAGGTCGAGCGTGAATCATATAGAAGATATGATCAACATAGTGATGTTCACCATTGAAAACTACTTCATCTCACATGATGATCTGACATGGTTTAGTTGATATGGATCACGTGATCACTTAGATTATTAGAGGGATGTCTATCTAAGTGGGAGTTCTTAAGTAATATGATTAACTGAACTTAAATTTATCATGAACTTAGTCCTAATAGTATTTGCATATCTATGTTGTAGATCAATTGCTCGCGTATAGCTCCCATTTTATTTATGATATGTTCCTACAGAATACTATGTTGAAAGATGTTAGTTGCAATGATGCGGACTAGCTCCCTGATCTAAGGATTATCCTCATTACTGCACAGAAGAATTATGTCCTTGATGCACTGCTAGGTGACGGACCGTTTGCTGGAGGAGGTGCAGATGTTATGAATGTTTGACAAGCTCGGTATGATGACTAATTGATAGTTTAGTGCGCCATTCTTTACGACTTAGAACCGGGACTTCAAAAATGTTTTGAACGCCACAGAGCATATAAGATGTTCTAAGAGCTAAAATTGGCATTTCAGACTCATGCCCGAGTCGAGAGGTATGGGACCTCTGACAAGTACTTTGCCTACAAGATGGAGGAGAATAGCTCAACCAGTGAGCATGTGCTCAGAATGTCTGAGTACTACAATCACTTGAATCAAGTGGGAGTTAATGTTCCAGATAAGATAGTGATTGACATAGTTCTCTAGTCACTATCGTCAAGTTACTAGAACTTCGTGATGAACTATAATATGTAAGGGATGACGAAATCGATTCTCGAGCTCTTCGCGATGCTGAAATCGATGAAGGTAGAAATCAGGAAAAGCATCAAGTGTTGATGGTTGACAAGACCACTAGTTTCAATTAAAAGGGCAAGGAAAAGAAAGGGAACTTCAAGAAGAATGGCAAGCAAGTTGCCACTCCCATGAAGAATCCCAAAGCTAGACCCAAGCCTGAAACTAAGTGCTTCTACTGCAAAGGAAATGGTCACTGGAAGCGGAACTACCCCAAATACTTGTCGGATAAGAAGGATGGCAAAGTGAATAAAGGTATATTTCATATACAGATTATTGATGTGTACTTTACTAGTGTTCATAGTAACCCCTATGTATTTGATACCGATTCAGTTGCTAAGATTAGTAACTCGAAACAGGAGTTACAAAATGAACAGAGACTAGTTGAGGGCAAAGTGACGATGTGTGTTGGAAGAGATTCCAAAGGTTAATAAGATCACCATCACATACTCCCTCTACCTTCGGGATTAGTGTTGAACCTAATAAATGTTATTTGGTGTTTGCGTTGAGCATAATATGATTGGATCATGTTTATTGCAATACAGTTATTCATTTAAGTCAAAGAATAATTGTTGTTCTGTTTACATGAATAAAACCTTCTATGGTCATACACTTAAAATAAATGGTTTATTGAATCTCGATCGTAGAGATACACATATTCATAATATTGAAGCCAAAAGATGCAAAGTTAATAATGATAGTGCAACTTATTTGTGGCACTGTCGTTTAGGTCATATTGGTGTAAAGCGCATGAAGAAACTCCATGCTGATGGGCTTTTGGAATCACTTGATGCTTGCGAACCATGCCTCATGGCCGAGATGACTAAGACTCCATTCTCTGGAACAATGGAGCAAGCAACTGACTTATTGGAAATAATACATAGTGATGTATGCGATCTGATGAGTGTTGAGGCTCGCGGCGGGTATCATTATTTTCTAACCTTCACAGATGATTTGAGCAGATATGGGTATATCTACTTGATGAAACATAGGTCTGAAACATTTGAAAAGTTCAAAGAATTTCAGAGTGAAGTGGAAAATCATCGTAATAAGAAAATAAAGTTTCTACGATCTGATCGTGGTGATGAAATATTTGAGTTACGAGTTTGGTCTTCATTTGAAACAATGTGGAATAGTTTCACAACTCACGCCACCTGGAACACCACATCATAATGGTGTGTCGGAACGCCGTAACCATACTTTATTAGATATGGTACGATCTATGATGTCTCTTAATGATTTACCACTATCGTTTTGGGGTTATGCATTAGAGACAGCTGCATTCACATTAAAAAGGGCACCATCTAAATCCGTTGAGATGACACCGTATGAACTATGGTTTGACAAGAAACCCAAGTTGTTGTTTCTTAAAGTTTGGGGTTGTGATGCTTATGTGAAAAAGTTTCAGCCTGATAAGCTCAAACCCAAA
The DNA here is from genome assembly GCF_002162155.2 of Triticum dicoccoides. Lineage (NCBI taxonomy): Eukaryota > Viridiplantae > Streptophyta > Magnoliopsida > Poales > Poaceae > Triticum > Triticum dicoccoides. The sequence goes on from NC_041386.1 coordinate 399,269,841, forward strand.
TCGGAGAAGTGTGTCTTCATAGGATACCCAAAAGAAACTGTTGGGTACACCTTCTATCACAGATCCGAAAGGCAAGATCTTTGTTGCTAAGAGTGGATCCTTTCTAGAGAAGGAGTTTCTCTTGAAAGAAGTAAGTGGTAGGAAAGTAGAACTTGATGAGGTAATTGTACCTTCTCCCGAATTGGAAAGTAGTTCATCACAGAAATCAGTTCTAGTGATTCCTACGCGAATTAGTGAGGAAGCTAATGATAATGATCATGAAACTTCATATCAAGTTACTACCGAACCTCGTAGGTCAACCAGAGTATGGTCCACACCAGGGTGGTACGGTAATCCTTTCTGGAAGTCATGTTACTAAACCATGATGAACCTATGAACTATGAGGAAGCGATGATGAGCCCAGATTCCACGAAATGGCTTAAGGCCATGAAATCTGAGATGGGATCCATGTATAAAGAACAAAGTATGACTTGCCCGATGATCGATGAGCCATTGAGAATAAATGGATCTTCAAGAGGAAGACGGACGCTGATAGTAGTGTTACTATCTACAAAGCTCGAATTGTCACAAAAAGGTTTTCGACAAGTTCAAAGTGTTGACTACGATGATATTTTCTCACTCGTATCAATGCTTAAAAGTCTGTGTGGATCATGTTACCAGTTTCCGCATTTTATGAAATCTGGCAAATGGATGTTAAAACTGTGTTCCTTAATGGATTTATTAAAGAAGAGTTGTATATGATGCAACCAGAAGGTTTTGTCAATCCTAAAGGTAGTAACAAAGTGTGCAAGCTCCAGCGATCCATTTATGGACTGGTGCAAGCCTCTCGGAGTTGGAATATGCGCTTTGATAGTGTGATCAAAGCATATAGTTTTATACATACCAGCGGTGAAGCCTGTATTTACAAGAAAGTGAGTGGGAGCACTATAGCCTTTCTGATAAGTATATGTGAGTGACATATTGTTGATCGGAAATGATGTAGAATTTTCTGGAAAGCATAAAGGAGTGTTTGAAAGGAGTTTTTCAAAGAAAGACCTCGGTGAAGCTGCTTACACATTGAGCATCAAGATCTATAGAGATAGATCAAGACGCTTGATAAGATTTTTCAACGAGTACATACCTTGACAAGATTTTGAAGTAGTTCAAAATGGAACAGTCAAATAAGGAGTTTTTGCCTATATTGCAAGGTGTGATGTTGAGTAAAGACTCAAAACACAGCCACGACAGAAGATAGAAAGAGAATGAAAGTCATTCCCTATGCCTCAGCCATAGGTTCTACAAAGTATGCTATGCTGTGTACCAAACCTATTGTGTACCTTGCCATGAGTTTGGCAAGGGGGTACAATATTGATCCAGGAGTGGATCACTTGACAGTGGTCAAAATTATCCTTAGAGGACTAAGGAAATGTTTCTCGGTTATGGAGGTGATAAAAGAGTTCATCGTAAAGAGTTACGTCGATGCAAGCTTTTTACACCGATCTAGATGACTCTAAGTCTCGATCTAGATACATATTGAAAGTGGGAGCAATTAGCTAGAGTAGCTCCGTGCAGAGTATTGTAGACATAGAAATTTGTGAAATACATACGGATCTGAATGTTGCAGACCCATAGAATAAACTTCTTTCGCAAGCAAAACATGATCACTCTTTGGGTGTTAATCACATAGCGATGTGAACTAGATTATTGACTCTAGTAAACCCTTTGGGTATTAGTCACATGAAGATGTGAACTAATCACATAAAGAAGTGAACTATTGGTGTGAAATCACATGACGATGTGAACTAGATTATTGACTCTAGTGCAAGTGGGAGATTGAAGGAAATACGTCCTAGAGGCAATAATAAAGTTGTTATTTATATTTCCTTATATCATGATAAATGTTTATTATCATGCTAGAATTGTATTAACCGGAAACTTAGTACATGTGTGAATACATAGACAAACAGAGTTTCCCTAGTATGCCTCTACTTGACTAGCTCGTTAATCAAAGATGGATAAGTTTGCTAGCCATGGACATGTGTTGTCATTTGATGAACGGGATCACATCATTAGAGAATGATGTGATGGACAAGACCCATCCGTTAGCTTAGCACTATGATCGTTTAGTTTATTGCTATTGCTTTTATCATGACTTATACATGTTTGTATGACTATGAGATTATGCAACTCCTGAATACCGGAGGAACACTTAGTGTGCTATCAAACGTCACAACGTAATTGGGTGATTATAAAGATGCTCTACAGGTGTCTCCGATGGTGTTCGTTGAGTTGGCATAGATCGAGATTAGGATTTGTCACTCCGATTGTCGGAGAGGTATCTCTGGGCCCTCTCGGTAATGCACATCACTATAAGCCTTGCAAGCAATGTGACTAATGAGTTAGTTGCGGGATGATACATTATGGAATGAGTAAAGAGACTTGTTGGTAACGAGATTGAACTAGGTATTGAGATATCGACGATTGAATCTCAGGCAAGTAACATACCGATGACAAAGGGAACAACGTATATCGTTATGCGGTTTGACCGATAAAGATCTTCATAGAATATGTGGGAGCCAATATGAACATCCAGGTTCTGCTATTGGTTATTGACCGGAGAGGTGTCTCGGTCATGTCTACATAGTTCTCGAACCCGTAGGGCCCGCACGCTTAGCGTTTGGTGACGATCGGTATTATGAGTTTATGTGTTTTGATGTACCGAAGGTAGTTCGGAGTCCCGAATATGATCACGAACATGACGAGGAGTCTCGAAATGGTCGATACATAAAGATTGATATATTGGATGGCTATATTCGGACACCGGAAGTGTTCCAGGTGATTTCAGAGTAAACCGGATTGCCGGAGGGTTACCGGAACCACCCGGGGAACTAATGGGCCACATGGGCCTCAGTGGAGAGAGAGGGCCGGCCAGGGCAGGCTGCGCGCCCCTCCCCCTCTAGTCCCAATTTGACTAGGGTAGAGGGGGCGGCGCCCCCCTTTCCTTCTCCCTTCTCCTCCTTCCTTTCCCCCTCCTAGTAGGACTAGGAAAGGGGAGTCCTACTCTAGGAGGAGGACTCCTCCTCTCAGGGCGTGCCATAAGGGCCGGCCGGCCTCCCCCTTGCTCCTTTATACATGGGGGCAGGGGGCACCCTAGAACACACAAGTTGATCATTGATCCCTTAGCCGTGTGCGGTGCACCCCTCCACCATAATCCACCTCGGTCATATGTCATAGTGCTTAGGCGAAGCCCCGTGCTGGTAGCTTCATCATCACCATTATCACGCCGTCGTGCTGACGAAGCTCTCCCTCGACACTCAGCTGGATCAAGAGTTTATGGGACATCACCGAGCCGAACGTGTGCAGATCACGGAGGTGCCATACTTTCGGTACTAGGATTGGTCGGATCATGAAGACGTACAACAACATCAATCGCGTTGTCATAACGCTTCCGCTTACAGTCTACGAGGGTACGTGGACAACACTCTTCCCCTCTCATTACTATGCATCACCATGATAGATCTTGCATGTGCATAGGATTTTTTTGAAATTACTGCATTCCCCAACAGAGTGCGGAAAGAGACCATGGAATTCTGCATTACACACAACATGATCCAACCATTCTCGTATACTTCTCCGTCTCCAGGTGATCTGTTCCCCGGGAAAACCCATATCATCAAGCTCACAATCAACTAGTGCATTCCAGAAATTTTCCATCACCCGAAGTGGGTCAGGGGCGCCCCCTTCCTTTTCGTGGGAGTATAAATCTCATTGAAATTGCCTACAACCACCCAAGGCAGGGATGATTGTGTATGCATATTCCTCAAATAGTCCCATGAGAGGTGTTTATCCTCCCATTTGGGTTCTCCATAGAACCCAGTAAATCTCCAGCTTTCTTCCGGTGAACTTCCAAATTTCACATCTATGAAGTTTTTGGTCTTATCTATCAATTCCAGCAAAATAGGATTTCACCAGAATAGTATGAGGCCTCTGCTGGCCCCAACACTCTCAACCACTTCCATATGGTCCATATTTAGCTTTTTCCTAAGCTTCTCCGCCCTTGCTGTATTCAGATGCTTTTTAGACAGAAATAACACATCCGACCCCCATTGCTTCTGGATTTCTAGAAGCGCTCTCACTGCCGCAGTAGTGGCCATACCACTGTAGTTCCAACTTATTGTTTTCATTGCGCCCGGCAATCACCCTCAAGGGGAGTCGCCGATGTGCTACTTGATACGCTTCCACTCTCTGCAGTTGCCTTTAAGCATTTCTGATCATGTATCTTTTGAGGGGTGCTAAGTTGACTCTTGTCCACTGGCTCAGATGTTATATTTTCCCAAAACTCAACTTTCTTGCTGACAAGCCCTGGTGGAGGGTTTAAACTTGACCCACTGGCTATGCTTGCGCCATGGTTAACCACATTCCCATCTTGTCCTATAAGCCTCTTCTTGGTAGTAGGCACAAGCGCTCCATGGTGAATATCCCCAGATTCGACCTCCATAGCATTTAGTTCCTCTTGATTAGGGTCACCTGGAGCCCGTCTACCTCTTCCAAAACCTCCTCCACGACCGGACCGGCCACCTGGTGCTGGTTGTCCTCTACCTCTTCCAGACCCATCAAACTAATCCTCAAAATTAACCAGAATCCAATCCCCCCATTCACATTCCTCTAGACTATGGATTCCATCACCGCATTCAATTACCACATGCCCCATTCGGCCATAGAAATTGCAGAACTTGGGAAGCTTCTCACACTCAACGGGGTATCTCTTGCTATCTTTCAGAGTTAAAGGGACAAAACACACAAGGGGTGTATCTAGCATCAGATGAATCCGAGCTCTCGAATATTTAGTGGGGTTTATGCCCTTCATTGACAATAACTTTCAACGGGGGAATTCCAACCTTTCTTGCATTCTTCTCCGCCATCTCTTTCTTTATCATGAGCCCATCGGGGACCCCCATGATGCGCGCCCATGCTAGAATACGATCCAACTTATACTCCTCAAGACCTCAACATTCATCAATCCATCGTAGTCTTCCATAGGGACAACCGCATTCCGAAACAACCATGGTCCTCCGTTCATCACACGATTCCAATCGCCCAGACACATGAATTGCGCTAGGAATAGATTTGGTTTCATTGCCTTGAAAGTGACTCCCTACGCTGGTGTCCATGCGTCTCTCATTGATTTATACAAGGCCACATGGCTAAAGGGTTTTTGTGTATGAACACTAAAGAGTGCAATCCATCTAGTTTCCTCAATTAAGCTATCCACTTCTCTCGACAGATCCAATTCCTCCTCCTCTTCTCCATGAAAGTTCAGACCCTGAAACCTGTCCTCAATACTGGGTTCGGATCCACGGCCGCCATGTACAGAGCTTCCAGATGTGCCGCCAGCGGGTGCATTGCCTCCTTCCGTTCCAGCCATGCTTACACACCAGATCGCTCAGCAAAAGGTGAGGATCACAACCAGGTTGGGAGAGCCCAGCCCGATCATGAGATTTGTGGGAAAATCGATGGTATATAGGTGGAACCCTAGAAGTCGCCACCAGGGAAGTAGGGAACCCTAGCTGCCTAGGGAAAAAAGCTTTTTAGAACCTGCAAACTGCTCGCAAGTCATTCTAGTCTCTCCTTTTCTGTCTTTCGATGCCAATTTCTGATTCTGATGTGCGTTTTTTTCATTAGAGAAATGCCGCCTTAGTTTCAGTTTAAGGTCAAACACATCATGTAGCGCGGATATTGATCGTAGTACGAGTGTCCTTGAAGAAGCCCCGATGAAAGCATGGTATGCAAGATACGCTCGCAAGATTGTTTGGAAACCAGAAACCTCACATTTTTGTGAGGAACCTCATCAGAGAGTGTGGCGGCTATAGGTCAACCGGTTATTACCTCACGCTACATCGGCTTTACCGCCCCTACAGCATTGAGGTTCGTTGTTGTCCTAGTCTCCTATACGAAGATCATTGAAGAACAAGAAACAAGAAATGCAAGAGAAAATGATTGCTGATTGATTTGTTCGATTATGTGTTGTTCAACCGATTATTACCTTTGATTTATATATGAGTTGGCTGGACTTTCCGTGTGGTAAAATGACTCATATTTTCATTCAAAATCCAATTTGGCATACTTCAGACAAGTTGGCCTGGGGGTTCTTGGTCGATCTTCCATAATAAATTGTTGCACGATACTGTTAAATCAGGAGGTAGTATGGAATGCCCAGGACGGGTTTTGCGCAAAAAGTGTTGCACGATACTGTTAAGTTTAGAGATTGCATGGAACCTCTCGCTGATTTTTCGTGCAAAAGTGTTGCACGATACTACTACCTCTGAACCAATCTTTATGCATGTCACTATTTTTTCTCTAGAGGTAAAATACAACCTTGGATTGAGGTGATCGAAAAAGCAAAGTTCGTCTTGAAGGGGCGCACAACTTTCATGTTGAGTATTTTCCCATTTGAGGTCATCATGAGGATGATCCCGCATGACGGTGTCCTGGACTAGGGGGTACCAACCTAGTTGGTCCACTGTCCATGGCACGAGTTTATGGCCCACCGATTTCATAAGGAAGGACTCCGAAAGCCTCGAACTCTGGCGTGATCAAGATGGACTCTGCCGGTGTGCACTTCAAGGACTCCTCCTGCTGACGTCATGTGTATCCCTAGTTGGCAACTGACCATGTGTGATCCTAGATACCCCCAACATCTATATAAACCGTGGGTTTAGTCCATAGAGGCACGTTCACAAACACAATCACCTTCCTTAGGGTTTAGAGCAAACATACGATCTTGAGGTAGATGAAGCTTATGCTCAATACGTCATCATCAATACAATCAAAGCATGGCATAGGGTTTTACCTCTTCGAGAGGGACCGAACCTGGGTAAATATTGTCTCATTCGTCTCCTGTTATCCATCGATCTGAGATCCACAACTTGGGACCCCCTACTCGACATCTGCCGGTTTTAGTATCGACATTGGTGCTTTCATTTAGAGTTTTGTTGTGTGTCCGAAAAGGGTCGGTCGATGGAAGCATCGCTTAACGATAAAAGTATACATGTCGTGGTTTCCACACCTGGAACTCCAGTCGATGCATCGCTCCCCCTCCATCAAGAGTTGAGGTGCGATGCATAGGAGTCAACACCCAATCCTCATGCTCTTTCTCCCACCTCGGCCAAGGATCTCCGTATGGAGGAGAGCCAAGGGCTAAGATATCAGTTGTCGGATGACCTCGAAGTCAACCAAGTGGAATAAGCTGAGGACACGGGTCTCGGGTCTCAAGATCAACTCGGCTGACTTATCATCAACACAACCATTTTGAGACAAAGTCATCGGGGCTTCAAGCCCGCAAGCAGCGGGGATCAAATTTTTACTCCCACCCACCACCCACACCGAGTACTACCCGAGTAACTCAGGGCCTCTCCTATGTGTGGGATCTAGCCTACATAAATTAGTAGTATGAGGAAACAGTCCGACAATTCTGGGCTAGGTTTCTGTTCATCAAGAATAAAATACCAGATTGCCAGGACTCAGATATTTTAGCAAATTTTTAGCATAACTGCAAAGACAAATGCGTTTTAAACGCCCTCACCCGACATCGCATAAAAACATTTTCCAAACTATCATATCTAGTGTCAAAATTTTGCACCATAGAGGACACATGGCTGGCTCAAAAAGAATGCACTACTGTAGGATGCTGCTAACGCGACACTATGATCAAAGACCCTTTGACGAAACTGTGTGATACTTCTCCAATGTATCTATAATTTTTGATTGTTCCATGCTGTTATATTATCAATCTTGGATGTTTTATAATCATTTTATATCATTTTTTGGTACTAACCTATTGACATAGTGCCAAGTGCCAATTCCTGTTTTTCTGTGTTTTTTTACATCATAGAAAATCAATATCAGAAGGAGTCCAAATGCCAAGAAACTCCACAAAGAATTTTATGGGCCAAAAGGAACACAACAGGCCCTGGCTGCGCCTAGGGGGTGCCCCGAGGGGGGCACAGCCCACCAGGGTGTGCCAGGAGGCCTAGGCACGCCCTGGTGGGTTGTGCCCACCACGGGTGCCCCCAGGACCGCCTCTTTGCTCTATAAATATCCCAAAAATCCCACAACCCTAGGGGAGTCGACTAAATATTCATCCAGACGCCACAGAGTCCAGAACCACCAGATCCAATCTAGACACCATCTCGGATGGGGTTCACCACCTCCATTGGTGCCTCTCCGATGATGTGTGAGTAGTTCTTTGTAGACCTTCGGGTCCGTAGTTAGTAGCTAGATGGATTCATCTATCTCTCTTGATTCTCAATACAATGGTGTCTTGGAGATCCATATGATGTAACTATTTTGTGGTGTGTTTGTTGGGATCCGATGAACTTTGAGTTTATGATCAAATCTATATTTTTATATCCATGAAAGTTATTTGAGTTTCTTTGATCTCTTATATGCATGATTGCTTATAGCCTTGTATTTCTTCTCCGATATTTGGGTTTTGTTTGCCAACTTGATCTATTTATCTTGCAATGGGAAGAGGTGCTTTGTAGTGGGTTCGATCTTATTGTGCTTGATCCCAGTGACAGAAAGGGAAACAACACGTATATATCATTGCTACTAAGGATAAAACGATGGGGTCTATCTCTACATAGATATATCTTGTCTACATCATGTCATCATTCTTATTGCATTACACCGTTTCTCCATGAACTTAATACACTGGACGCATGCTAGATAGCGGTCGATGTGTGGAGTAATAGTAGTAGATGCAAACAGGAGTCGGTCTACTAATCCTGGACACGATGCCTATATAATGATCATTGCCTGGATATCGTCATAATTATTTGAGGTTCTATCAATTGCCCAACAATAATTTGTTCACCCACCGTTTGCTATTTTTCTCGAGAGAAGCCACTAGTGAAACTTACGGCCCCCGGGTCTTCTTTCTCATATATTTGCCTTTGCGATCTATTTTTATTTTCTTTTATTTTCAGATCTACTAAACCAAAAACACAAAAATACTTTGTGGCACTTTATTTTATTTGTGATCTATTTATTCAATCTATTACAACTTTTTCCTGTCACACAACAATTTCTGGCACCGTTACCCGGAAGGGATTGACAACCCCTTTAACACGTCGGGTTGCGAGGATTTGTTATCTGTGTGCAGGGGCTATTTATGTTGTGTTGCTTGGTTCTCCTACTAGTTCGATAACCTTGGTTTCATATCTGAGGGAAATACCTACCGTCGTTGTGCTGCATAATCCCTTCCTCTTTGGGGAAATACCGACGTAGCTTCAAGCGACATCAAAAGAAATTTCTGGCGCCGTTGCCGGGGAGGATCTTCAACATATACTAGGTTCATAATCACAAATCTCATCTCCTTGCAATTTACTTTATTTTCCATTTTCCACTCGGTTTCCTCTCCTCCATTTCACAAAAAATTGCCGTTTTATTCGCCTCTCTTTTCCGTTCATCGGTCTCTTGTTTTCCAGTCTCAATGGCTAGCGTCCCTACTCATCCTTTGTTACCAGATTTTGAAGTTCTTTACTTCATGCAAGGAGAAGGAGAAAATTTGAAAGATGCTTGGTATAGGCTTATGGAATTGTATCGTATTTCCAACTTAAAGGGGGACACTAAAGTTTTGCTTCGAAATTTTTACATAGGATTGGCTTTGCATTATAGACAACTTCGCGAGTTTGCCGCTAAAGGAAACTTCATTGAACTTGATGCCAATGCTGCCTATGAAATCTTAGAGGGAATTTTGGGAATTCCACCTCGAAAGAAGGGGTTTCCTTTTACCCCCAAGGGAGCTCAAATGTTGGACAAACTTGGTGATCTGCATAATCATATGGTTGAAATACAAAAACATAATGAACCACTCAAACATCTCGATGGTAGTATCAATCGCATGAATGCCCTTATTACTCTCTGCAACAAGCGATTGGATATTTTGGATCTTAAGATGGTTTCTTATCCGGAGAATTTTGGGAAGCGTAAAGAGTCTCCCGGGTTTGAGAAAACCCTTACAAATGTTGCCAAAACTTTGGAAGACAAAACTTAGATCCTTGCTTTATGCCTAGCTAAGGGCATAAGGCAACCCAATGAATAAATTTCATTTTTGTTTTTTTGCTTTCTGTTCTTGAGTGTTAGCACAATTATGCTACTATTATGATTGTGTTTTTATGTTTTAATTAGTGTTTGAGCCAAGTAAAGCCTTTAGGCTCTTCTTGGGTGATAATTGTTTGATCTTGCTGAAAAAACAGAAACTTTTACGCTCATGAAATTATTTTCATTTTTACCAGAGAGCGATAAAATGCCCATTCCACTTGCAGTAGATCAGTATACAAATTTCTCAGGCCGTCCTAATTTTTTAGAATTTGTGGAGTTACACAAGTATTCGAAATAGTCAGATTGCTATAGACTGTTTTGTTTTGACAGATTCTGTTTTCTTTGTATTGTGTGCTTATTTTGATGGCTCTATGATTTTCTTTGATGAGTTTTTGCCATAGAAAAGTTGAATACAATAGATATAATACAAAAACTAAATATGAATTGGTTTTATGTAGTACTTATAGTAGTGATTTATTATTCTTATACTAACGGATCTCACAAAGGTTTTGTTGAGTTTTGTGTGATTGAAGTTTTCAAGTTTTGGGTTATCTTACGATGGATGAAGGAAGGATGGAAGAGCCTAAGCTTGGGGATGCCCCGGAATCCCAAGCTATTATCCAAAAATGAGCAACCAACTAAGCTTGGGGATGCCCCCGAGTGGCATCCCCGCTTTCTTCCAACGATCATCGGTATTTTACTTGAAACTATATTTTTATTCGTCACATGATATGTGTTTTGCTTGGAGCATCTTGTATGATATGAGTCTTTTCTTGTTTTATTTTGTGTTTTAAGTCATCAATCCTTGCTGGACACACCTATTTGAGAGAGCCAAAATTATGTCATGACTTGTTAGAATTGCTTTCTATGCTTCACTTAAATTTTTATGAGCAATGGACTTGCTCTAGTGCTTCACTTATATCTTTTTGAGCACGGTGTGCTTTAGTATTTTTGAAGAAATTCTCTCTTGCTTCACTTAGATTTATTTGAGAGTTAGTAAAAATTTCAAGATTTCTCTCTTGCTTCACTTAAATTAATTTGAGAGAAAGAAAAAAAGTATTATGCTCATGATCTTCACTTATATTTGTTGGAGCTTGTCAAAAGCAATACATGAAAATTAGTCCCAAAGTGATAGATATCCAAGAAGGATATAATAAAAACTTTCATGAAGATCATTGGACAAAATAAACATGATTCTTAGTAATAGTTTGAAGATATGATGTTGTGATATGTGAGTTATGTTGGTGAGTAATTATGCTTTAGTAAGAATGTTGGTGTTAAGGTTTGTGATTCCCTATGCAAGTACGAAAGTCAATAGTCATGCAATGAAATTACATCCTACTTGTGGTGCATTATTCGGTGTTATTTATGCTTAATGCTTGCTTATGAGATTATCTGTTTCTTGGTTGGTCGCTTCTCAATCTTTAGCTAGCCTTCATTTTGCACTAAGTATGATCACTACTTGTGCATCCAAAATCCTTAAACCAGTTTTGCCACATGAGTCCACTATATCTACCTATATGCGGTATTCTTTTGCCGTTCTAAGCAAATTTGCATGTGCCATCTCTAATTTTCAAAATAAACTTCTCTTTTGTGTGTTTGTTTCGGTCGCAGAGCGGTGAGGGGTGGCTAATATTTTCCATGCTAGAGGTGTTATTCTCAAGATGAGTGTTTATTCACTTGTCATTGCACGAGAGTAAGGCAAAGGTATTAGGGATGCCCAGTCCCGAAATGCAAAAAATTGAATTTACTTTATGTTGTCAAATAATAAATTCTTTGGAAAGTGTTGGTATGGAGGTCAACCGTGGATACGGCTAGCCATGGAAAGTGAAACTATGGTGGAAAAAGGAATAAACTTTATTTTCTGTTTGGGAACCGCCTATGATATATCTATGGATGGAAAGTATTGGGAACCCTAAGTCGTTTTCGTTGGTGGGATGGATACCCCTCCCAATTTTTTTTTATCTCTAAGTTTTTCGCGTTGAGCTCTGGCACCTCTACAAATCCACACTTCCCTCTGCGAAGGGCCTTTCTTTTACTTTATGCAAATTTTATTTTGAGTCCCCATCTTCTCTTATAAAAGCACCAACTAGGAGGCAATATGATCATACTTAAGTACTGGGTGTAGCTAATATTCGAGTGTGTTTCATGAATGGATCAATGTTTGAGCATGATGGGCTAGGGATAACTTATTTTAGCGTTGATATTTTGAAAGACATGGTTGCTTGTTGATATGCTTGAGTATCTAAATTATCATGTCAAAACTAGACTATTGCTTTGAACAACTAAAAGTCCAATTGTCCATGCAATAAAGAAAAGAATGTGATATGACATGATAGGAAACATTCCACATAAAAAATCCAGTTTTTTATCACTTGCCTACTCGAGGACGAGTATGAGTTAAGCTTGGGGATGCTGATACGTCTCCAACGTATCTATAACTTTTGATTGTTCCATGCTGTTATATTATCAATCTTGGATGTTTTATAATCATTTTATATCATTTTTGGTACTAACCTATTGACATAGTGCAAAGTGCCTATTCCTGTTTTTTCCATGTTTTTTACATCGTAGAAACTCAATATCAGACGGAGTCCAAATGCCACGAAACTTTATGGAGAATTTTTATGGGACAAAAGGAACACAACGGGCCCTGACTGCGCCTGGGGGGGGGGCCCGAGGGGGGCACAACCCACCAAGGCGTGCCAGGAGGCCCAGACGCGCCCTGGTGGGTTGTGCGCCCACCTCGGGTACCCCCCAGACTGCCTCTTTGATCTATAAATACCCCAAAAATCCTAGAACCCTAGGGGAGTCGACGAAATATTCATCCAGCCGCCGCAGAGTCCAGAACCACCAGATCCAATCTAGACACCATCTTGGATGGGGTTCACCACCTCCATTGGTGCCTCCCCGATGATGCATGAGTAGTTCTTTGTAGACCTTTGGGTCCGTAGTTAGTAGCTAGATGGCTTCATCTATCTCTCTTGATTCTCAATACAATGGTCTCTTGGAGATCCATATGATATAACTCTTTTGCGGTGTGTTTGTTGGGATCCGATGAACTTTGAGTTTATGATCAGATCTATCTTTTTACATCCATGAAAGTTATCTGAGTTTCTTTGATCTCTTATATGCATGATTGCTTATAGACTTATATTTCTTCTCCGATATTTGGGTTTTGTTTGTCCAACTTGATCTATTTATCTTGCAATGGGAAGTGGTGCTTTGTAGTGGGTTCGATCTTATGGTGCTTGATCCCACTGACAGAAAGGGAAACAACATGTATGTATCATTGCTACTAAGGATAAAATGATGGGGCCTATCTCTACATAGATAGATCTTGTCTACATCATGTCATCATTCTTATTGCATTACACCGTTTCTCCATGAACTTAATACACTGGACGCATGCTAGATAGCGGTCGATGTGTGGAGTAATAGTAGTAGATGCAAACAGGAGTCGGTCTACTAATCCTGGACACGATGCCTATATAATGATCATTGCCTGGATATTGTCATAATTATTTGAGGTTCTATCAATTGCCCAACAATAATTTGTTCACCCACCGTTTGCTATTTTTCTCGAGAGAAGCCACTAGTGAAACCTATGGCCCCCGGGTCTTCTTTCTCATATATTTGCCTTTGCGATATATTTTTATTTGATTTTATTTTCAGATCTACTAAACCAAAAAACCCAAAAATACTTTTCTGCACTTTATTTTATTTGCGATCTATTTATTCAATCTATTACAACTTTTTCCTGTCACACAACAATTTCTGGCACCGTTACCCGAAAGGGATTGACAACCCCTTTAACACATCGGGTTGCGAGGATTTGTTATCTGCGTGCAGGGGCTGTTTATGTTGTGTTGCTTGGTTCTCCTATTGGTTCGATAACCTTGGTTTCATATCCAAGGGAAATACCTACCACCGCTGTGCTGCATCATCCCTTCCTCTTTTGGCAAATACCAACATAGCTTCAAGCGACATCACTGTGTGCGATGCAATAATCGCAAACGGTGATGTAAAAAAACGTCAAAAAAGATGCAAAACATTTGTGATGACAGATGCATCAAACATGGTTTAGAATTGAGTTGCGTGTACGGTGAGGGGCATACAGTTCAGTTCAATGAACTATTTGTGATGAGGCAAAATAATAGAAATGGGAAGCCAGATGGAGGTGTGTGCGATTTACGACATACAGTTCACTTGGATGAACTATTTGTGATTAGGCAACACAAAAGAAATGGTCAGCCAGATCAAGGTGTGTGTGATATATGGCATACGGTTCACTCGGATGAACTATTTGCATTGAGCTAAGAGGACAAAAATGGTTCAATTTAACAAGATGTGTGTGTTCTGCGATGGGATTGCATATAGAACAACAACATATATATATACACACACTTGTAAGAACATGGTTGCATAACCAAATTAAACATCCACTTACATAGGTGGCTACTACAACCATGGCATTTGCACACACCAAAGTAAACTATTACATGCATAATTACATAGGTGGCTACTACACACATGACATTTTCACACATCAAAGTAAACTATATATTACATGCATGATTAACTAGGATAAACGATCATCTGATCATCATGTACTTCTTGTGACGCTTGCTCTTGTTGTGGCTCGATCCGGCCTCATCGATCTCCGTAACAAGGAACTTCCTCATGTCAATGATCCGCCTATGCATCTCGTAGCATGTGTACATGCTCTTGGCCACGAACCTGAGGTGAGGTTCATCCAGTTGCCGCATCCAGGCCCCGTGCCAGGATACGGGACGTGTTCTGTTGGCATCCTGCTTCATCTCTTTGTAGTATGGGTTGATGATGGCCGAGGCGAGTTCAACTAGGGAGTCCTTCTTCGTGCTGCCCCAGACCCTATAGTGCTCATGGATTTCGACAAGGTTCTGGCAGGCCAAGCCCGTAACCCTGAGCGCTTTTACATCGTCGGTGGGTTCCACCTTGGCGAACTTGTAGTCGGTGCTGTTGACAAACCTGGTGAAATGGTCGCAAGGCTCTGTGGCCATGCAGTAGTGGTTGATGAGGACATGATGGAGCACACACAACTGGGCAACGACAACCTTCTAATCTATGTTGGGACGAATGGCGGTGTACTGGAGGTCGATGCCGACCACCTTGTACTTGTCTCGAGCAAGGAACTGCTCAACGGTGTTGATGTAGTCATCCACCACATCCGGGTAGATGGTGTACACCACCGAGAGATCTGTCTCCCATGCGTGGGTCTCCACTTTATGTTCGCCGAACTCCATTGGAGCGCCGCTAGACATCCCCTCTCTATGTGTCGTCCTGGGTGTGCTTGTTGTGTTGTGGGGCGCGACCGAAAGGTTGAAGAGACTAAAGTTATAATGGCCGTGGGAATTAAAGGGGAAGCCGGACAGCTTGGAATATCCGCAGGCCCTGATGGCATTTCTAATTTATAGAGCATAACTCCATGCCGCACATAACTCCATCGCGTGGCAACACGCGCGGCGCAACCGCATGCATATGGGCCCCCTGACGTGATCGTGCGCACGCCCAACCGCTGGTAGAGCGTGTGCAGATGGACGCGAGCAGAGTGCTCCATGGTCGCCTCAATGGCGAGCAACCATATATATGCATATAGTAATTGAACACGCAAGGAAAAACCGTCCACAAGCCAAGCGCGCCGACGGACGCGAGCAGAGCGCGCCGCGGCACCTAACGGCGAGCACAGCTTGCCGGAGGACGCGAGTAGAGGCCGGCACAGTGATACATGATAAATAAGACAAACTATGGGCAAACGCTTGCTGATATATAACCATTTGCGCTTGATGAATTCATGGCTGACGGGTTACCTAGTGTGGTCCGTGTGTGTTGTGATATGCTCTGTGTACAGAACAACAACATATATACTTGTAACATGGCATGTTTGCAATACCAAATTAAACATCCAATTACGTTATATAACAAATACCATAAATATTGCAAGGTTCAAATTCATAGATTAGAATGCCCAAATTCAAACAATGCAAACATCGTCATTTCTGCAAAGGGATCAGCCGCTGACAAGTCATGTATGGGTTTGACACAATGACTTCCAATTGCTCTGTCATATGCTCTTCCAATACGAAGTTTAGCTTTTTTGGAGCCTCTTCCATTCTGCAGTACCTGCCGGCTCTGATCAACATACCATTCATCTTTCCTAATTAAATGCATGTTCAACCTCAGTACCCTCAGCACCCTTGCTTTGGCAAGAAAGAACTGGCAAGTGTAATCTCCAGTAAGGTACCTCGATAGGAGTTCAAAGTAATATTTGAGAGATGCAGATCCAAGCATTCGATGTGATTGTCGTTATAAACATTATCCACCTCCCGGCCTATTATTATCTGCAAAAGAAGAGAACGTGTTAGTGCCTACTGTTACATCTCCAACGTATCTATAATTTATGAAGTATTCATGCCATGTTCACAACAATTTTATATGGTTTAGGTATGATTTGCATGGAACTAACCCAGAATGACGCTGTTTTCAGCAGAAGTACCGTGGTGTTGTTTTTTGTGCAGAAATGAAAGTTCTCCAAATGAGCTGAAATTTTTTGATGAGTTTTTTTGGAACAAAAGAGACCCCCGAAGCTTCGTGGGAGGGCTAGAAGAGCCACAAGGAGGACACAACCCACCAGGACGCACCTGGTGGGCCAGGCTCGCCCCGATGGGTTGTTCTCACCTCGAGGCCCATCTTCACGTGAAACCGACGCCAAAAAATCCAATAAATAGGGTAACCATCAGAAATAACCCTAGATCAGAAGTTCCGCCACCGCAGGCCTCTGTAGCCACCGAAAACCAATCTAGACCATGTTCCGGAACCCTGCCGGAGGGGGGAATCATCTCTGGTGGCCATCTTCATCATCCCGGCGGCCACCATGATGAGGAGGGAGTAGTCCACCCTCAGGGCTGAGGGTTTGTACCAGTAGCTATGTGTTTAATCTCTCTCTCTCTCTCTCCCTCATGTTCTTGAGATGTCATGAACTTGATGTATCACGGGCTTTGTTAATTTAGTCGGATCACATGGTGTTTTCCCCTCTCTATCTTGTGATGAATTGAGTTTTCCCTTTGAGATTTCATTTTATCGGATTGAATACTTTTATGGATTTGAGAACACTTGATATATGTCTTGCAATTGAATACTCGTGGTGACAATGGGGTATTGTATTGATTCACTGGATATATGTTTTGGCACTCAACTCATAGATTCCCGAGGTGACATTGGGGTAATCTATGCATAGGGGTTGATGCACGTTCTTGTCTATGTTTCTCCAGTAGAAATCTTGGGGCACTCTTTAAAGTTCTTTGTGTTGGATTGAATATTATGAATCTGAATTTGCTTTGGTGTTATTTTAGTACGAACTCTTGGTTAGTGTAACACCCACGATGCGGCTATATCTCCCACGTGTCGGAGCACGACTTAGAGGCATAACTGCATAGTAGGCATGTCGCAAGAGGGGTAATCTTTACACATCCCATGTACTGAATAAGAAAGGGATAAAGAGTTGGCTTACAATCGCCACTGCACACAATACATGAATATAGCATTACATCATCAAGAATACAATCAAGGTCCGACTATGGAACAAACATAAATAAACACAACCCCAAATGCTAGATCCCCGATCGCCCCGACTAGGCTCCACTACTGATCAATGGGAAACGAAACAACACAACAAACACAATCTTCATCGAGCTGCCACTTGAGCTGGGTTGTGTCATCTGCACTGGTATCATCGGCACCTGCAACTGGTTTTGGAAGTAATCTGTGAGCCACGGGGACTCAGCAATCTCACACCCGCGAGATCAAGAATATTTAAGCTTATGGGTAGGAAAGGGTAGTGAGGTGGAGCTGCATCAAGCACTAGCATATATGGTGGCTAACTTACGCAAATAAGAGCGAGAAGAGAAGCAATGAAACGGTCATGAACTAGAAGTACTCAAGAAGTGATCCTGAAACTACATACGCACAAACATAACCCAAGAACCGTGTTCACCTCCTGGACTCCGCCGAAAAGAGACCATCACGGCTACACACGCGGTTGATGCATTTTAATTAAATTAAGTGTTAAGTTCTCTACAATCGGACATTAAAAAAATTCCCATTTGCCCATAACCACGGGCATGACTTTCGAAAGTTCAAAACCCTGCAGGGGCGTCCCAACTCAGCCCATCACAAGCTCTCACGGTCAACGAAGGATATTCCTTCTCCCAGGAAGACCCGATTAGACTCGGGATCCCGGTTACAAGACTTTTCGACAATGGTAAAACAAGACCAGCAAAGGCGCCCGATGTGCCGACAAATCCCAATAGGAGTCGCACGTATCTCGTTCTCAGGGCACACTGGACAGGTCAAGCAACGAGTAAAACCAACCCTCGAGTTGCCCCGAGGTGGCCCCGCAGGCTGCCCGTTTCAGACCAACACTCAGAGGAGCACTGGCCCGGGGGGGGGTGTTAAAATAAAGATGACCCTTGAGTCTGCAGAACCCAAGGGAAGGTATATGGTGGTAGGTAGGCAAATGGTAAAACCAAGGTTGGGCCTTGCTGGAGGAGTTTTATTCAAAGTGAACTGTCAAGGGGTTCCCATAACACCCAACCGCGTAAGGAACGCAAAAGCAAGGAACATAACACTAGTATGACGGAAACTAGGGCGGCAAGAGTGGAACAAAACACCAGGCATAAGGCCGAGCCTTCCACCTTTTACCAAGTATATAGGTGCATTAAAGTAAACAAGATATAATAATGATATCCCAACAATAACCATGTTCCAACATGCAACAAACTTCATCTTCACCTGCAACTAGCAATGCTATAAGAGGGGCTGAGCAAAGTGGTAACATAGCCAAACAACGGTTTCCTAGGAAAGGTGGGTTAGAGGCTTGTCATGGCAATATGGGAGGCATGAAATAGCAAGTGGTAGGTATCGCGGCATAGCAATAGAGCGAACAACTAGCAAGCAAAGATAGAAGTGATTTCGAGGGTATGGTCATCTTGCCTGAAATCCCGCAAGGAAGAAGAACGAGTCCATGATGAAGACAAATGGACGGAGTCGAACGGATCCTCACAACTCCAGAACAAAATCGAAGCTAACGAGAGAAGCAACCCGGAAAGAAGCAAGCAACATAGTAAACAACCAAGCATAACATGGAATGATGCACAACCAAGTATGATGCATGTCCGGTTTAATGAGGCATGGCATGGCAAAGTGGACAAACAACACTACAAGTTAAGTGGAGCTCAATATGCATCGGGATGCATATTGACGGAACACCACATCAATTATTTGGTTCTCTCTCGGTTATGTACCCAACAATATTAAATGTTTTTAAACATGGTAAGAGGTGAAGCATGAGTAAAATATGCAATTAGGCATTTTAAATGAGGCCGGAAACATCAAACAACAATTCAGGTAAAACCCCATATGCATTTAGCAATTTAAAGCAACAACAAATTAAAGATTTTTAAATGTTATTATCATGCTGCAGATGACATGTTGAAGTATATGCAATTTTAATGAAAATGATGATAAGAGCATTATGAAGCATTTAGCACCGTGGTGGAAAGAAAGGGTGCCACGGCGACGAATCCGGAAATGATGCCACGACAACATATCGGTTCCGGTAGCTCATGGAGATACCGGTGCAAAAGGAAAAGTGACGAAAGCGTGTCAAAAGATGGTGGGGTGATCCCAGCTATCGGGTTCCCACGGGTGGACGGCATGGCAACGAGGAGGAACAACTAACGTTCATAGGTGAATACAACATCTAAACATGCATCTCATACAACACACATGCATTCGTCCACGGGTCGTCGTCTCAGGGTTATTCCTTTGAAGCATGCATTGTCGAAACGGATCAACTTCGTAGAGGGAAGAAGGCGTTCTCGTGACGAAGGTAGTGGAACTAGTTGCTCACGGCGATGGTAGATGTACACAACGATGTGGTGAAAGTAGTGGTACACGTTCCGTAGATGTTCGGGGTCACAACGAGGACCTTGACGTCCACGGGGTTTTCAAGGGTCGATGGTAGTCGTTCACGTTGTAGTCGGACTTGAGGAATGCATTGGTAGTTGTACGTTGGTCGAAGAGGAACTTGACGCAACTAGGATCTTCGCTGATCATCATTGTACTTGGCGTCCGGTGTGGTACTTGGTGAAATCCTCGAAGATGGATAGTGGTATTTGGCATTTCGGTCCGCACTCGTTCGGGCATCCAAGGTCTTCAGCGCTACGGTAGTCGTACACACATTCGGAGAGGAACTCGGCATATCCATGTTATTGGCGTTCCTGTGTGGTAGTCGTTCGGGTGTCTGACAAAATGGTACTTGGCAGCCTTCGAAAACACTGGTCGTCACGAAACACATTCTTGGCGATACCGTAGGGCAGCAGGGTACTTGATGCACCACGAAAATGTCTTGGTGTCCTTGGCAGATGAAGACCGCGAGGATGGCTTGGGGTCGAACGGCCGAGACAAAGTGGTGCAGGAAGGCGAGGCTGGCACAGGAGCTTGAGGTCACGGGGCCCAGGCATGCAGCAGCACGACACAACAACAGGCAGGCCATGGTCAGCAGCGAAGGAGGGGCCGGCCATGGAGGCAAGAAGGCGACAACAACGGGTAGCAGCGAATGAGCGGGCGCGACGAGGGAGACGAGACACGCGCAGCAAAGGACCGGCTTCCTGGTGGTACTCTGGCGAAGACGGCCGGAGAGGCGGTGGTCGACGGGCGTGACACAGCTGGAGGGCGCCACGACGCGTGTGGGAACGGGGTAGCAGAGAGGCACGGAGGTGCTGGAGGCGGGCGCCGACAGCAGGCAAACTCCAGGGTGGCGACTTGGTCGCGGGACGGAGCTTGGCGGCGCGAGGTGGAGGAGAGGAGCGCTGGTCGTCGGCAAGGGTGACGGGGAGGTCCGGCGGTGAGCGAGAAGAGCAGCAGCAGAGCAGCTCGGGCGTGGAGGCTGTTGCTCGCCGGAGTTGATGGCCAGCGCGGCGGCAATGGGAAGGAGGAGCGGGTGAGGAGGTGGCTGAGGCATGGAGGAAAGAGGCATGGGAGCAGGCGGGGCTTCGCGAGGAGGACGAGAGGGAGCAAGGGAAAGAGAGGCCGACACAGGGGAGAAGGGAATCGAGTAGGGCTCCCTGGTGCGATGCGTGTGCGTGTGGCGGCACGAGGGGAGGGAGATGGGGAGTGGATCGAGAGAGAGAGGAGTCGGGTTCCCTGGTGTCTAGGGTTACCGCGGGTCCTGCTGGCCCAGGGAGGTCTGGTCCGGTCTGGGCTATAGATGGGCCAGCCAGCTGGGCTCTGCTCTCTATCTCTCTCTTAATTCCCTTTAACAGAAAGCATAGAGAGGAGAAAAAGGAAAAGGAGGGGTTAGGGAAAGAATTTGGGCACATGGTTAAATTTCCCGGACTCATAAAAATGAGTTCGTTCCGAGAAAATGCATTTGGCACCGCTTGGAAGGATTGCATTCGAACATATTTGAATGTGGAGAGTCCAAAAATGTTCGGAATTTTTGTGGAGATCAGGAAAGCGATGAAAGAAATTATGGGCAAAGTTTGAGGAGCAAACTTGAAGCAGAAAAGACATGGGGAATATTTGCAAGTGTGTTATGGTTAATTCCAAAAGAGCGGAATATTTATTATAGCTCCCTAATATTGGGACGATATGTCATAAAGAGAATCACCATGTGAATTCCCTCAGTTTAGATGGACCGAAGATCCATGCAATTTATTTAGTTGAGTTTTAGTTAGCTTTGAGAAAAAGATGGCATGATGCGATGCAAATGATGTTGTGATGCAAATCAACAAACAAACGAAACACATGACAACAACGAAAAACATGGAAGCCGACTGGAGCGTCAGTCTTGGGGCGTCACAACACTCCACCACTACGAGAGGATCTCGACCCAAGATCTAGGATGGCACCGGAGAGAAAACGAAAGACGAAGAGAAGAGGTAAGACTAAGTTGCTTCTTTGACAAACTAGTGAAACCAAAGAACCTTGAGAGGTTAAACCATTTCGAGAAAAGAATACAATGGAGATGATCGAAGTTGAAAACACTCTGTTAGAAAATAGGAACAAGGAACATTACGGGAACCTTGTAGGTTGAAAGACATGAATGAAGGGCTCCAACGACAAGGACAAGTAACCACTTTGGTTAAAACAAGATAGCGAAGGAATAAGATTGATATAATTTGATCAGCACTCTGACTGAAAATGGAAGGAATGGCACATGATTTTGGCAAGAAGAGAGGATACTTGAAGAAATTAACAACACACTGCCTCCGGAACTATTGAAAGAATGGCACAAGGGTTAAGAAAGATTTTCAGACAGCACTTCGGTTGAGAAGGGAGGCAAAACTTGATAAGATGAAAAGAACTTGAGCAGAGGACACAACACTCCGGTTAAATGGATAAACATGAAAGAACACGATCCTCACAAATCGAGATGATGATTGAAGAGAGCAACATCACAATGCCTCCGGAAGAAATGAAAGAATGGAATTAAAGGAACGGAGAAGAAAACAACACCTTCTACCTCAAATGAGCTTGAAAAAAAACATCTTCAGGAGAAGGGTCGACTGGAGTTGTTGGAAAAACCAACAACGAAAAGAGTAAGCTTGTAGTGGGCTTATGGAAAACTTCTCAAAACTATGAGGTGAAATTCCGCCACTAAAGAAAAAAATAGATTGGATTGATATGAACAAGGAGACGAGAAACTTATTTCACCGGGAGGATAAATGAAGAACATGGGTCATTTATAAGCACCATAAATAGCAACAATCCTTAGGGAAAGCTTTAGGTGAAATATCACCCAAGATAACTCCAATGAAGAGATTGGTGGGTTTAATTATATCAATCTTAACAACTTGCGAATCATGAAACACGAAGGGAAATTGTCAAGATTGACATAACACCACCTAAAAAGATAAGATAGAAAGAATAGCACTTCGGAATGCAAGATGAAGAATACTTGAGCTCCTCTAAAAAGAATCTTGATGAGCACTTTGAGAAGGAATTAAATACTTGGTGAACCATCATGTAGAACCTCCATGAAGAACTCCGGTAATGAAAGAATGATCAAAAAGAAGTGAAGGATGAAAGAATAATATTGATGCCTTGCAATGATTGGATGAAGCTTTGCGACGAGATAAAGTGGAAACTTGGAACTCCGGAAGAAAAGAATTGAATCACCTCAAAGAAAACAAGAATACGATTTACTGTATGTTTATCCTTCATCCACTTAACTTGATGATAAGCAACGGATTTGGCATACTACTCATTCTCGTAGAAAGGATTAAGAGAGATATAGCGTAAACTTGGGAAGGTCTTCAACGAACCACCGGTATGATTGAAACAACGAATAAATTGATATGATAACGAAGGAAAAGAAATCTTGAGCAAACCACCGTAACAATTGGAAATGAATGAAGTAAAGGGATGAATCACCGGTAAGAATTAGATAACGAATCAACATACTTGAAGGAATTTAGATACATGAGAACGAATAGATCACGATCTGATTAGAGAACATTTGAATGATGCACCGGTAAGATTTGGAGAACAAGAGCTGAAAGCTGGAATGAATAATTCTGAGATGATGGCTCCGGAGAATCAAACTGAAAAGGCTCCTGATTTGCTCCGGAAGGGTGAAAAGAATTCTCACAATCGAAAACAATTATAAGAGGATGGCATCAAGCTAGAACCATGAATCTTCACGAAAGCGGAGCAAGATTCAAGAGAAAGTCTTCTTCAGTCTTCAAAAGCAGAGAATGACGATGGGAAACACCACCATGAATTGTTGAGATACTCCAGGATGAAAATTAGAAAGGTTGAACCAACGATAAAAATAATTTGAAAGATCTTGGAGAAACCATCTGACTGATGATAACTCATTCTTACGTCAAACTTTAGAAGATTTGAGAATAGCTCTGAGAAAATAGAAGAGTCAGGTAAGATCCTGGGAAAAGACCTATGGGTTAGGGCCCACTCAAAGAAACACCATTGAACGATTAATTGAAAGGAGATTGCGTCGGTTGAATTAAATGGCTTGAATGAGATAACAACCTTGATATAGCTTAAGCAAATTAGCAATGGAAACGCGAATCTCCTGAGATATCTTCAGCACTCCGAAACAATTGAATAGCGAGAAGTGAAAGATTAAGAGGTGCAACGGCATGGGAAATCATTTTAACCGAGGAAAAGATATGATCAACAAAGCTTGAATTTAATCCATCGGAGAAGAAAAAGAACGAAGAATGATGAACTTAAGCTCCGTTAGTATCTTCGTGAGAATCACCCGATAAGAACTTTGACGGAAAAGAATGGAGAGACTTCACATCTATAAGATGGATACTTGATTAAGAAATCTGAGTCCTTGAAGAAAAAGGGCGGGAGGGTGGGAAAACAAAGGCAGCTTAGCGGATGGAACGAACACCATTGATAAGAACTGAAATTTGATCTCGCGAAAGTTGAAATGATCGGATCCACATGAAGAGAAACACGCTGGTTGAGAAGAAAATGAGATGACAAACTCAGTGATCAAGAAGGATTAGTATTCTCAAAGAAATATGAGAACACCGCTTAGAAGGAGACATGGAATCAACATTTGACATTGAAGCAACTCAAATACCACAACTGAATAAGAAAACAAAGTATTGGCTTGCAAAATAAGCCGGAAACAAACATATGATAGATCCCATATCGTATCATGTGTCTGTTGGAAAGATATTCTAGGAGCTACTTCAATTCCCACTTATAAACTCCCGAAACTTTCTGGTTATGCAATTAGGTGTTAGGGATACAGGGGAAGCATAATATCTCACCCAAAACTAGCAAATCCTACATCCACCTATATCCATCCTTCAACACATAACCAAGAATCCTTCGGAAATCATTTACCTCAACCTTCGAAAAGCATCCGTTATACGAGTTATGGCAGTACTCCCGAACTCCCGCCCTAGTACTGGGTGGCGTCGAGGTTATCTCACCAACAACTACATAAAAGACATTTTCGTTGTCGGCGAACTCAGGTATTCCAGAACTGCAACGATAAAATTGTGACGACAACACCTCGGAGCTCAACTCCCCGGGACACTGCCACAACCCCTAAATGTCAGGAGGCACCAAGAACAATGTTCTCATCACAAAACCATCGGAAAGATTCCAAGATACCCGCGTGATCCTAATTTTTTTTAGTGAAATTTGAGGAGAGAAGAGTCAAAACTCTACGTCAGGTGGCCTCACCAGAGCGACGAAGGGACTAAGGAGTAAAAAGAATCCTACTCTCCGATATATATAATCCTATAAGACTCAAAACATTTTTCTAGACTCAACAACGTCAGCGATTTGATCAAGCAGGGGGTTCCTAAGTCGGGGAATGCTCCGATTACCAACTTGTAACACCCACGATGCGGCTATATCTCCCATGTGTCGAAGCACGACTTAGAGGCATAACCGCATAGTAGGCATTTCACAGGAGGGGTAATCTTTACACATCCCATGTACTGAATAAGAAAGGGATAAAGAGTTGGCTTACAATCTCCACTTCACACAATACATGAATATATCATTACATCATCAAGAATACAATCAAGGTCCGACTACGGAACCAACATAAATAAAGACAACCCCAAATGCTAGATCCCCGATCGCCCCGACTACGCTCCACTACTGATCAACGGGAAACGAAACAACACAACGAACACAATCTTCATCGAGCTCCCACTTGAGCTGGGTTGCGTCATCTGCACTGGTATCATCGGCACCTGCAACTGGTTTTGGAAGTAATCTGTGAGCCACGGGGACTCAGCAATCTCACACCCGCGAGATCAAGACTATTTAAGCTTATGGGTAGGAAAGGGTAGTGAGGTGGAGCTGCAGCAAGCACTAGCATATATGGTGGCTAACTTACGCAAATAAGTGCGAGAAGAGAAGCAATGCAATGGTTGTGAACTAGAAGTGATCAAGAAGTGATCCTGAAACTACTTACGCACAAACATAACCCAAGAACCGTGTTCACTTCCCGGACTCCGCCGGAAAGAGACCATCACGGCTACACACGCGGTTGATGCATTTTAATTAAATTAAGTGTTAAGTTCTCTACAATCGAACATTAACAAATTCCCATCTGCCCATAACCGCGAGCACGACTTTCGAAAGTTCAAAACCCTGCAGGGGTGTCCCAACTTAGCCCATCACAAGCTCTCACGGCCAAAAGATGGTGGGGTGATCCCAGCTACCGGGTTCCCACGGGTGGATGGCATGGCAACAAGGAGGAACAACTAACGTTCACAGGCAAATACAACATCTAAACATGCATCTCATACAACACACATGCATTCGTCCACGGGTCATTGTCTCAGGGTTATACCTTCAAAGCATGCATTGTCGGAACGGATCAAGTTCATAGAGGGAAGAAGGAGTTCTCGCGACGACGGTAGTGGAAGTATTTGTTCACGGTGACGGTAGATGAACACAACGACATGGTGAAAGTAGTGGTACACGTTCCATAGATGTTCGGGGTCACAACGAGGACCTTGACGTCCACGGGGATTTCGAGGGTCGACGGTAGTCGGTCACATTGTGGTCGGACTTGAGGAATGCACCGGTAGTTGTACGTTGGGCGAAGAGGAACTTGACGCAACTAGGATCTTCACTGATCATCATTGTACTTGGCGTCTGGTGTGGTACTTGGTGAAATCCTAGAAGATGGATAGTGGTACTTGGCGTTTCGGTCCGGACTCGTTCGGGCATCCAAGGTCTTCGGTGCTAGGGTAGTCATACCCACATTCGGAGAGGAACTCGGCGTATCCATGTACTTGACATTCCGGTGTGGTAGTCGTTCGGGCGTCTGACAAAATGGTACTTGGCAGCCTTCAAAAACACCGGTCGTCGCGGAACGCGTTCTTGGCGATACCGTAGGGCAGCAGGGTACTTGACGCATCCATGAAAAGGTCTTGGCGTCCTTGGCAGATGAAGACCGCGATGCGAGGATGGCTTGGGGTCGAACGGCCGAGGCAAAGTGGTGCAGGAAGGCAAGGCTAGCACAGGAGCTTGAGGTCACGGGGCCCAGGCATGCGGCAGCACGACACAACAATAGGCAGGCCATGGTCGGCAGCGAAGGAGGGGCCGGCCATGGTGTAACGCCCCGAGACCGTTGTGCCAAGTGTCTTCCAGTTATTCGCCGGCGTTGCCATGTCATTCGCTTGCGTGTTGCATCTTGCCATGTCATCATCCGTATTGCATCTGCATGTTTTCAAAACTTGCATCCGTCCGGGTTTTCCCCCCAGTTCCGTCCGTTGTCCATTCTGAGCCCAGACACACTTGCACGCGTCCGCGGCATGTCCGAAATATTATTTTATAAGTGGCCAGAAAATGTTCTCGGAATGGGTTGAAAGTTGGCGTGTGGTCTTATTATAGTGTAGATAGACCTCCTGTCAAATTTCATCGCATTCGGAGTTCGTTTGACGCCCCAACGGATAACTATAGCGACATTATAGTCGGTCAAATGTCGGCCGTTTTCGGTCTCCGGAAACAGTCACCGGGTCTCTCTCTCTCTCTCTCTCTCTCTCTCTTCTCTCAGCTCGAGCCCTTCTGCACAGCCCACAAGTTCCAACCGACCCCTCACGTGCGCGTCTGAAACTTCCCCGGACCCGACCCGGGCAGTCGTCAGCATTGTGTCCGGATCATCCCCAAACATCTATAAAACGTCTCCGTTTTGTTAATTGGGTCCCCTAACCTAATTATCCGGGATCGTCCGATTACGATCGGATGGACCGAATAGCCCCTAACCAAAATCCAATGCTATATATATATACCAATCCCCTAGGCAGCAACCCTAAAATCTAGGTCTTTTGTTCCCCCTCAGCCGCCGCCACACTCCATCGAATCCCCCTCGGGATGCATCCCCTCGGTCGCTGCCGCATCCTCCTCGTTTTTCGCAGCCAACCAACCAGATCCATCCCCAATTCTTTTGTCCCATCGATCCATCTAGCTAGTGCACCCATCCTGTTCCTCGATCCCCAAACCCTGCGCCTCCTAGAGCTACCTCTTCCGCTGGCATTTGGAACCACCACTGCCAAGCCCTGCCATCCCCGCCGATGTCCAAGACTAGCAAGCCAGCGCCTCTAACATCGCCGGCGACCGCGCTACCAGGGCCCCGTGGCCTCAAGCCCACGCGCTGTGGACCCCCCTACCGCGCCTCTGCTCACCGGAGAACAACTCCCTGCCGTGCCGCCAAGTTTTTCTCGCTGGAGGACGCCGTGGTTGTCACCCTGCCATCTCCCTTCCTGTATCCTTCTGCTCTTCCCCATTTTCTTCTCTGAATCCCCCTGTCTTTGTTCTGCAGGCAACAGCGAACGTCGTGGACGCCAACCGCCAAGCCGCCGCCTTCCTCCACCTCCATTGCCCGTCCTCGGCCGGATCCCGCTGTCAGGGCCCCGTCCCCGCCGCCGGCACCCCCAAGTCCCATCGTCGCTGCCGTTCCCCTACCATGGCGCCTCGGCCTCCTCTGCTTCCCGCTCGCCCGCTCGTTGACCGCAGCCACGCGCTCGTGCAGGGCCTCGCTGGGCTGCTACCAAGGCCCAGCCTACTTCCCCATGATCCGGCCTCCTCCAGTCCTAAACCGAGCGGGCCAAGGCCCACTAGGTGAAGCCACACCCCCAGCGCCCCACCTTCCTTTCCTGCTATTGGCCCAGTTCGTGTTTCGACCCATATCATGTTTTTCCAGCGTCTGCGAATTTGTGTATTTATCCTGAGACTGCAGATTTGCAGAAAAATCCCTAGAGTTCATGCATATAACACCTCACAAACCGTGCATCGGATTAAAAGAATTTATATGTGAAATATGATTAGAATTGCATCTAATTTCATAATATCCAACTTTCATGCATGTTTGAATTGTTTAACCTGCTGTTTGCATTAATATGCTCCTATGCCATGCTAAAATGATTTAATTCATAACTAATTAACCGTAGCTCCAAATTTAATTAGCTCTATATGTAAATGGGGTAGAAAAATGCCTATTTTAACATGGTGACATTGATTGGCATGTTTAACAACTCTAAAATTGTGTTTAGGGCAGAACAGTGCCAAACCTTAAAACATGCACATGAGGAGTTTCCGGACTTGTTGTTTGTTGTTCCGACCTCATTTAAACTTGCCTAGATAGGTAGTTTTCATTTTGCTTCACCCTCTTGCCATGTTTAACAACTTTCAATATTGTTGGGTACATAATAAAGATCAAACTAAATAAGTCACGTGGTGTTTCATCAATATGGAACAGAGTTGCATATTGAGCTCCATTTAATTTGTAGGGTTGTTTGTGCACTTTGCCATGCCATGCCTCATTAAATCGGACATGCATCATACTTGTTTGTGCATCGTGCCATGCTTATGTGATGATTTTTCACTATGTTGTTTGCTTTCTTTCCGGTGTACTTCTCGGTAATCCGGTAACGTTGCATTTGTGAGGATCCGTTTGACTAAGTCATTTTGTCTTCTTCATGGACTCGTTCTTCTTCCTTGCGGGATCTCAGGCAAGATGACCATACCCTCGAAATCACTTCTATCTTTGCTTGCTAGTTGCTCACTGTCGGTGTCAAAACCAGCGGATCTCAGGTAGGGGGTCCCGAACTATGCGTCTAGGCTGGATGGTAACAGGAGGCAGGGGACACGATGTTTTACCCATGTTCGGCACTCTTGATGGAGGTAAAACCCTACGTCCTACTCGATTAATATTGATGATATGGGTAGTACAAGAGTAGATCTACCACGAGATCAGAGAGGCTAAACCCTAGAAGCTAGCCTAGCCTATGGTATGATTGTATGTTGTGGTTGTTGTCCTACGGACTAAAACCCTTCGGTTTATATAGACACCGGAGAGGGTTAGGGTTACACAAGGTCGGTTACAAAGGAGGAGATATCCATATCCGTATTGCCTAGCTTGCTTTCCACGCCAAGTAGAGTCCCATCCGGACACGAGACGAAGTCTTCAATCTTGCATCTTCATAGTCTAACAGTCCGGCCAATGGAGATAGTCCAGCTGTCCGGAGACCCCCTAATCCAGGACTCCCTCAGTAGCCCCTGAACCAGGCTTCAATGATGATGAGTCCGGCGCGTAGTATTGTCTTCGGCATTGCAAGGCGGGTTCCTTCTCGAATACATCACAGAAGAATTTGAACACGAGGATAGTGTCCGACCCTGCAAAATAAGTTCCACATTCCACCGTACAGAGAATAATATTTTCGCAGATCTAGTTTGCTAGCTTGTTTTGGCAGCATGACGTTATGTCGTGGCCTGGTGATTATTCGAACCGTTTCCTTCAACCAGCCCTGCACATAACGCGAGGCAGTTTTTCGACACGTCTTGTCAAAGTAGAGATCGTATCCCCTTATTACGGGATTCTCATCAATACCGGCGTGGGTAACCCCAACCGCGCCATCAATTACGGCGTTTGGGGGATAAGCGAGTTTTACCAGGCAAGTGGGGATGCTTAGTTTCGTCTGCCCATATAAAGGGATAGGGATTCACCTTTCTATCCACGCCTTCTTCCTCCTTCGCTCATCCGTTTTTGCACACTCGAGCTCTAGCGCCCAAGTCCGCACTTCCCACCTCAACCTTCTCCAATCATGTCCGGAGCAGGAGGCAGGTGGATGGTCTCCTCCGTCATGGAGGGAGACATCAAGAAGCTGCACGGAGCCGGATACTTAGCCGCGAACATCGCGCATCGGCTGCCCACTGCGGGGCAAATCGTCCCTACCCCAGAACCTCACAAGAGGGTAGTTTTCCTTCACCACTTCCTCCGCGGACTAGGGTTTCCCCTCCATCCATTCATCCGTGGTCTCATGTTTTACTACGGGCTGGACTTTCATGATCTGGCCCCGAACTTCAGCCTCAACATTTCGGCGTTCATCGTCGTGTGTGAGGCTTTCCTCCGCATCCGGCCCCACTTCGGCCTGTGGTTAAAGACCTTCAATATCAAGCCGAAGGTGGTACGAGGCCAACAAGCAGAATGCGGCGGAGCCATGGTGGGCAAGATGCCCAACGTCATATGGCTCGAAGGCTCCTTCGTGGAGACAATAAAGGGATGGCAATCGGCGTGGTTCTACATCACCGAGCCGCGTGACGCCAAATGGGTGGCAGTCCTCGAGTTTCGATTCGGATTCCCTACATGGCTCACTTCTTGGAAAGAGAAGGGCTTGTCGTGGGGTTCGTCAGTGGAGCCGGATGGACTCTAGAAATGTATCCGGAGTATGGCAAGAAAGAAGCTCAAGCTTGTCAACATAGTCCAAGTTATGCTCATCCGCCGGATCCTCCCGTGTCAATAACGGGATTTTACCTTGTGGGAGTTTGACCCGGCCCGGCACCAGACTCCGAGTGAGATCTTTGATACGACGCACAAGGACGTATAGAAGGTGCTGTTCAAGGGTGCCGAGGTCCCTCCTTCTCTCGCCGAGGACCGCAGACTAAGCACAAAGCGCCTAGCGCGTTCGGTGAGTTCAATATGTCCCGTAGGACATTTATTTTCCCTAGCTTAATTATGTGCGGGGTCTAATCTCCATGCCTTTGACAGGACTGGGTGGAGATGTCGGGGCAGATCGACTGTTCGGCCCCTTTGCCCGAAGATACTGTGGGCGCTCTCCTGACGGAGATGCTGACTCCGGCTCCTTACAAGGTGCTGGAGAAGACCAAGAAGGCCAAGGGAACCCGAAAGAGTTCCTGGCGCCAGGTGTTATCGAACTCATCGACCGATAACTCTGCGGCACACTCCTCCCCCGAAGACAAGGAGGAAGAAGAAGATGCTCCCCCTCCAGGCGGGGGAGACAAGAAAAGGAAGGCCGCCCCAACTGGGGAGGCCGAAGGGTCCAAGAAGGGAAGGACTCTCCTTCCGGACAGTTCCACCGCCGCCGATGAAGGCGAAGATGAGTGGTTGCCCAGGGCCAAGCCCCCAGGGAGATCGTAAGTATTCAGATACCAGAGTAACTCATTGGATTCCTTTGTCGCACTGCTTTCCCTAACGCCGAACATAATTATGCAGGCCGCCACGAGCCAATATCGAGGTATCATCGGACGGCTCCCTGGGCTCGTCAGACATGGACATCGATCCAGTCCCGACCGCCACCTCCCCTCATCCTGCCGACGACGCCGAGGTGTTGTCTCAAGAGGCACCAGATCGAGGGGAGGCAGTCTCGGAGGCGCCTCAAGGCGACCTTCCGGACTCCAGGAGCCGAGGGGATGGGGCCCCTGAGAGCTTCGAGTTCGGCCCTCAGCCGAACACCGCGCCGGAACCTCCAGTGGTTCCAGGCTCGGGCAGGCGGCCTCCTTCTAAGAGGGGCAAGACGCCTGTGCCGGTGACCTCTGTCCATCCAGAGGTGCCGGACAATCAGCTGGAAGCGCTTCGCGACGCTTCCATCGACGAGGAGCACCGCACTATCATGAGTGCGGTGATCCAGAAGGTTCAGTCCGCCAAGAGCGAATTGACTGAAGCCTGTGCCAGCCTTCTAACAGGCTTCGAGGTAAGTGTTTTAAAATGTAGTAGGAATATTACCGCATAGACAATAGCCCCTGATGCTTTGTTCGGTGTTCACAAAGAAAAGCCGAACAGAGGATCAAATAATATCGAAGGAGTCTAATATAAGTATGTCAATATGCATATGCAGGCTTCACTGCTGGCGTCCGCCGCACTGACTGCGGAGGTCGCCATACTAAAGCAGGACCTCGAGGGGTCCAGGAAAGAGCTCGGCCTCGC
Organism: Triticum dicoccoides; assembly: GCF_002162155.2. Classification (NCBI taxonomy): domain Eukaryota; kingdom Viridiplantae; phylum Streptophyta; class Magnoliopsida; order Poales; family Poaceae; genus Triticum; species Triticum dicoccoides. The sequence continues at coordinate 399,302,701 of NC_041386.1, forward strand.
CAAGAGGCAGCTCGAGGAGAACAAGGGTAAGTAATACCCTGTCTATAGACATGTATATATAAAATAAGATGCGATTGCAAAATGACAGGATCATCGTATATTTTCCAGGGGCCACGACCGAGGTGGCAACCCTGAAGCAAGCGCTGACCAAGGCCGAAGATAAAGCGGCCAAGGAGCGCACCGAGTGAGAGAAGCACGAGGCTCGGGTGGGCGAGGTGCAGTAAGAGCTCCAGGCTCTCGTGGCGAAGCACGAGGCATTGGAGCTTGACTCAAAGACGAGGGAGTCTGAGCTTGCTGCGGCCCTCGAGAGCGCAAAAAGTGCCAAGGTTGAAGCCCAAAAGGCTCTCTAAGAGATCGACGCGATGAGGAAGATAGCGGCGGGTAAGGCTTTCTATATGCAAAGCAAGCATGTAAAAGTAAATTACCGATTACTTACCTGAATCTGGAGCTCTCCAGGAGTTGCCCCGCAGCGTGTCCGATGCCGCACAATTTTACCAGGCCGAGGATGGAAGCTCAATGGAGAAGCTGTTCTGGTCTCAGTATGCTGAGGCCGAACACCTGGTGCCAATGAGCGACCAGCTGAAGCAGACGGTCGAGCTACATAAGGCGGCCGATCGGGCCATGAAGAGCTTTATAGTCCGGCTGTGGCCTGGCGACGCCCTTCCGAACAGCTTCTTCGGCCTGGTGAGGCGGCTTGTGGATGCCTGCCCGCGGCTGGAGGTCGTCAAGCGATCTGTCTGCATTGAAGGTGCATGCCGGGCTTTCGCCCATGTGAAGTTGTAGTGGGTCAAGCTAGACACCGTGAAGCTGATCAAGGAGGGGCCGCCGAGGGCAAGGAGCACCGCCACCCTGAGATGTACTATGAGGGTGTTCTGCCGGGTGCCCGTCTCATCGCGGACGAGTGTTCAAAAGATGTAATATTTGAATGAGACTTGCTCGTTTTATCTTGTGTTTATGAAAACTTGTTTCATATGCGATATGCAACGCTTGTTTGAATTTAAAATATTACCTTCTATTTGGCTGTTTATCTAATCTTAGAGATGGCTAGTCCTCGGCTTCTGCCCCCATGCCACGAGTGCTGGGGTGTTCGGGATAAACCTGAGCACTCTGGTTCCCATGTTTGGGTCCTTCGAGGGAGGTGCTCAGCACATCGAACAAGGCAACCAGACTAATAATGCTTTTATCACTCTCACTTAGCCATAGAATTCTATAATTTTAAATTTCGGCGAAGCCCCTGGTATTCAGAAGGCCGAATTCGGGGCGCGATACATGCGTTTAAGCCGGACAGGGCCGGCCCCTCGCTCTAAGTGGCATAAGTCTTTAGGGACTTGAAAACCGTGCTGAACAGCGACTAGTCTCTCGCATTATCATGACAGTCAGTTTTAGCTTTCTCTACTGAGGTGCTGAACCCAGCAGAACCGGGGCACAATCGCAGTAGTTCTCCTAGCGCTACCTTAGCCGATAGAGCGGAACGTAAGGTACCAAAACATAGGAGCCAGGCAAACCCAACATTTGACCAAAGACATGATTCGGAGCTGATGCATATAATGCTATAAGTTCGGGGTGCCGCACTTGTGAAAGTGTTCGGACTTTTCACACCGTATTGTGGGGTACGTAAGCCCCTAGTGTATTGGCCGTACCAAAGTGTACGGTTGCAAGGTGTCATTAATGAACACACACATATATATATATAATAAGAATGGAATAATAGGCATAATGTCATGCATTGTTTATTCAAAAAATTACGTTAAGGCAGAGTGATACAAATAGTGCGATAAGCAAAGAGTAGGACTATGTCCCTTCCAAGGGCAAGCTGAGGAATGATATTAAATCGAATATTTCGCTCGTTACTGTAATCCACCTGGGAATTCCGTGGTATGACATAGCTGTCTGCCTCCTTGGTTGCTGCATCATGTGTTCGGCAATAGTGCTGCCAGACAATGTTTCCAGAGATTAAAAGAGAAAAAAAATAACCAAACGAGAAGCCCCTAGTGCGATTTAAGCCGCGTCTTGGGGCGTGCCGCAGTTGTGCCCCCCTCCCCACTTGTGCCCATGGTATTTTTAATGTGTAATTATGTACGCGCGGCACTAGTTTCGCCGTTGGGATGGGATTGGGGTGGCCGCCGCATTGCTACGCGAGCTCAGATCGCGCTAGGCGGTCTATTTGCCGATTGCTCTGAGCGCGCTTGAAGGTGTCCGGGCTTTGAAGCGCCGAACTGGTTGATTGCCTTGAGAGGCTGCTTTGCACTTCTGCTGCGAGGGTTGCGGTGTGCTCCTCTGTTCGGAGGGAGCGCTATGTGTTTCCATTGACTATGATAACTCCGCGAGGTCCTGGCATCTTGAGCTTGAGGTATGCATAATGCGGTACCGCATTGAATCTAGCAAATGCAGTTCGCCCGAGCAACGCGTGATAACCACTGCGGAACGGGACTATATCGAAGATTAAGTCTTCGCTTTGGAAGTTATCCAGGGATCCGAAGACCACTTCCAGTGTAACTGAGCCTGTGCAATGGGCCTCTACACCTGGAATGACGCCTTTAAAGGTCGTTCTTGTGGGTTTGATCCTTGAGGGGTCTATACCCATTTTGCGCATTGTGTCCTGATAAAGCAGGTTCAGGCTGCTGCCGCCATCCATAAGGACTCGAGTGAGGTGAAATCCGTCAATGATTGGGTCTAGGACCAATGCGGCGAATCCGCCATGACGGATACTAGTGGGGTGGTCCCTGCGATCAAAGGTGATCGGACAGGAGGACCAAGGGTTGAACTTTGGGGTGATTGGCTCCAATGCATATACATCCCTGAGCGCACGCTTCCGCTCCCTCTTGGGGATGTGGGTTGCGTATATCATGTTCACCGTCCGCACTTGCGGGGGAAACCTCTTCTGTCCTCCAGTGTCCAGCTGCCGGGGCTCCTCCTCGTCATCGCTATGAGGCCCCTTGTCCTTGTTTTCGGCAATTAACTTGCCGGCCCGCTTGAACACCCAACAATACCTGTTGGTGTGATTGTCTGGCTTGTCTAGGGTGCCGTGTATTTGACACGAGCGATCGAGTATACGGTCCAAGCTAGATGGACCCGACGTACTTTGTTTGAATGGCTTTTTCCGTTGACCGGGTTTAGAGCCTTTGAATCCGGCATTGACTGCCGTATCCTCGGTATTTTCGCTGTTAATACGGCGCTTATGTTTGTTGCGACGTGACCTGCTATTGCCGTCCTTGGTATCCGGGGTACCATGGTTCTTTGATATGTTATTACTGCGAGCCAGCCAGCTGTCTTCTCCCGCACAAAAGCGGGTCATGAGCGTTGTGAGGGCTGCCATAGATTTCGGCTTTTCCTGACCAAGGTGCCGGGCTAGCCACTCGTCTCGGATGTTATGTTTAAAAGCCGCTAAGGCCTCTGCATCCGGATAGTCGATGATCTGATATTTCTTTGTAAGGAACCAAGTCCAGAATTGCCTGGCCGACTCTTCTAGCTGCTGAATTATGTGGCTCAAGTCATTGGCATCTGGTGGTCGCACATAGGTGCCCTGAAAGTTGTCGAGGAATGCGGCTTCTAGATCTTCCCAAGAGCTAATGGAGTCCACTGGCAAGCTGTTAAGCCAATGCCGCGCTGGTCCTTTGAGCTTTAGTGGGAGGTATTTGATGGCGTGTAAGTCATCACCGCGGGCCATGTGGATGTGGAGGAGGAAATCCTCAATCCATACTACGGGATCTGTTGTGCCATCGTATGATTCAATATTTACAGGTTTGAAACCTGCTGGGAATTGATGTTCCATTACTTCGTCTGTGAAGCATAAGGGGTGTGCGGTGCCTCTGTATTGGGCTATGTCGCGACGCAGCTCGAATGGGTCTTGCCCGCCGTGTTCGGCCCGGCCGGATTTGCTTTTACTGTATCCGGCATGACGTTTATCGTCTCGCAGAGTAGTGCGCCCTCGTGATCCGTAGATCGATCTTGCATGATTTGCTTTGTCCTCCAATATGTCTCGCAGGTCTGGCGTATCTCCCCATGCCTTTTTATTTGAGTGGCGCCGGGGTGGAGGCTGAGCTTTTGGCTGGAATGCCTCTCTATCGCGGCCATGAGGTGGCCGATCAGCCGTATCATACGCTTCTTCCTCCAGTCGGGGTAGTAACCTGCACTTTGGGTAACTCTTGGAGGGGCGCTTGAGTTTATATTCCTCGGCCGCGAGGACTTCAGTCCATCTGTCAGCTAGCAGATCTTGATTAGCTTGAAGCTGCTGCTGCTTTTTCTTCAGGCTATTTGCCGTGGCCATAAGCCGGCGCTTGAAGCGCTCTTGTTCGACGGGATCCTCTGGTACGGCGAATTCATCGTCGCCGAGGCTTGCCTCGTCTTCGGAGGGGGGCATGTGATTGTCATCCTCCTCCTCTCCGTCTGCCACTCTCTCAGGAGAGCTGGCTCCTCCATCCTCCTGCTCTAAATCATGCTGGAGGGGATTGTTGTTGTTCTCGGCACTATCCGGAGTGTTATTATCTCCTATGCCGGTATCACCACTTTTGCTTTGGCGGGACTTAGAACGGCGCCGCTGACGTTGGCGCTTGGGTTGCTTCTTGGAGGGGTCATCCTCCGCTATCTCGTCGCCATTGCCTTCATTGGGTGTACCCACCATGTATATGCCATATGACGAGGTGGCTTTCCAGTGCCCTATAGGCACTGGTTCATGTTCGTCTCCTACATCGTCGTCCATACTGTCGCTGTCTTCGGAGTTGAAGTCGAGCATGTCGGTTAAATCATCGACAGTGGCTACGAAGTGGGTGGTCGGTGGGCGTCGAATTTCGTCGTCTGCATCCCAATCCTGTTGGCCATAGTCTGGCCAGGGCTCTCCTGACAAAGAGAGAGACCTTAGTGAATTCAGAATGTCGCTGAAGGGCGAGTGTTGAAAGATATCCGTGGCAGTGAATTCCATGATCGGCGCCCAATCGGATTCGATTGGCAGGGGCGCAGATGGTTCGGAGTCCGACACCTTGGAGTCACGGGCTTCGTGGAGGATTAGGCTGGTGCTCGGCTCGATCACCATTGAGACTGCAGCCCCTGAGGCGGTGTCTAGCCACCCGACCTCGATCGGCACAGTTGGCCTCGAGCTAAGGGTCGAAGCTGATGCGGGCGCGGCCTATGGGGCACTGTTCGGTGGCAGAGCTAGGTCATACCCATCATGACAGTGCGGCGCGCCCGGCTATGGCTCGAATCCATCGAAGATCAAGTCTCCGCGGATGTCGGCCGTGTAGTTCAAACTTCCAAATCTGACCTGACGGCCAGGGGCGTAACTTTCAATCTGCTCTAGATGGCCAAGCGAATTAGCCCGCAGTGCAAAGCCGCGGAATACGAAGATCTGTCCGGGGAGAAAAGTCTCACCCTGGACCGCATCGCTATCGATGATAGTAGGAGCCATCAAGCCTAACGACGACGACACAGAGGAACTCTCAATGAAAGCACCAATGTCGGTGTCAAAACCGACGGATCTCGGGTAGGGGGTCCCGAACTGTGTGTCTAGGCTGGATGGTAACAGGAGGCAGGGGACACGATGTTTTACCCAGGTTCGGGCCCTCTTGATGGAGGTAAAACCCTACGTCCTACTCGATTAATATTGATGATATGGGTAGTACAAGAGTAGATCTACCATGAGATCAGAGAGGCTAAACCCTAGAAGCTAGCCTATGGTATGATTGTATGTTGTGGTTATTGTCCTACGGACTAAAACCCTTCAGTTTATATAGTCACCGGAGAGGGTTAGGGTTACACAAGGTCGGTTACAAAGTAGGAGATATCCATATCCGTATTTCCTAGCTTGCCTTCCACGCCAAGTAGAGTCCCATCCGGACACGAGACGAAGTCTTCAATCTTGCATCTTCATAGTCTAACAGTCCGGCCAATGGTGATAGTCCGGCTGTCCGGAGACCCCTAATCCAGGACTCCCTCACTCGCTCTATTGCTATGCCTATGCTGCGATACCTACCACATGCTTTACCATGCCTCCCATATTGTTAAGCCAAGCCTCTAACCCACCTTGTCCTAGCAAACCATTGTTTGGCTATGTTACCGCTTTGCTAAGCCCCTCTTATAGCGTTGTTAGTTGCAGGTGAAGATTGGAGTTTGTTCCTTGTTGGAACATGGATATTTTGTTGGGATATCACAATATCTCTTATTTAATTAATGCACCTATATACTTGGTAAAGGGTGGAAGGCTCGGCCTTATGCCTGGTGTTTTGTTCCACTCTTGCTGCCCTAGTTTCCGTCATATCGGTATTATGTTCCCGGATTTTTGCGTTCCTTACATGGTTGGGTTATAATGGGAACCCCTTGACAATGCGCTTTGAATAAAACTCCTCCAGCATGGCCCAACCTTGGTTTTACCATTCACCACCTAGCCTTTTTCCCTTGGGAGTCGTGCATCCTGAGGGTCATCTTTATTTTACCCCCCCGGGCCAATGCTTGTCTAAGTGTTGGTCCAAACTAGAGCCCCTTGTAGCGCCACCTCGGGGAAACTCGAGGGCTGGTTTTAGTTGTATGGATTACTTATCCGGTGTGCCCCGAGAACGAGATATGTGCAGCTCCTATCAGGATGTCGGCACATCGGGCGGTCTTGCTGGACTTGTTTTACCATTGTCGAGGATATCTTGTAACCGGGATGCCGAGTCTGATCGAATTGTCTTGGGAGAAGGAATATCCTTCATTGACCGTGAGAGCTTGTGATGGGCTAAGTTGGGACACCCCTGCAGGGATTGAACTTTCGAAAGCCATGCCCGCGGTTATGGGCAAATGGGAATTTGTTAATGTCCGGTTGTAGAAAACCTAAAATCTTAACTTAATTAAAATGCATCAACCGCGTGTGTAGCCGTGATGGTCTCTTCTCGGCGGAGTCCGGGAAGTGAACACGGCATTGGAGTATGCTTGACGTAGGTTGTTCTAGGATCACTTCTTGATCATAGTTCATCGATCGTGCTTTGCCTTCTCTTCTCGCTCTCATTTGCGTATGTTAGCCACCAAATATGCTAGTCGCTTGCTGCAGCTCCACCTCATACCTTTTACCCTACCTATAAGCTTAAATAGTCTTGATCGCGAGGGTGTGAGATTGCTGAGTCCCCGTCACTCACAGATACTTCCAAAACAGTTTGCAGGTGCCGATGATACCATACAGGTGACGCAACCGAGCTCTAGGAGGAGCTCGATGAAGACCTTGTTCGTAGTGTTGTTTCGTTCCAGTTTGATCAGTAGTGGAGCCCAGTTGGGACGATCGGGGATCTGTGTAGCATTTGGGGTAGTCTTCTTTTACTTTGGGTTCCGTAATCGGACCTTGTGTGTATCTGGATGATGTAATGTTATATTCATGTTTGTGTGAAGTTGCAACTGTAAGCCAACTATGTATCTCTTTCCCTTATGTATTACATGGGTTGTGTGAAGATTACCTCACTTGCGACATTGCTTTCAATGCGGTTATGCCTCTAAGTCGTGCTTTGACATGTGGGACATATAGCCGCATCGAGGGCATTACAAGTTGGTAATCAGAGCCTTCCCCGACCTTAGGAGCCCCCTGCTTGATAGAATCGCTGGCGTTGTTGAGTCTAGAAAAATGTTTTGAGTCATTTAGGATTATATATATATATATCAGAGAGTAGGATTCTTTTTACTCCTCAGTCCCTTCTTCGCTTTGGTAAGGCAAACTGAAGTAGAGTTTTGACTCTTCTCTTCTCAAATTTCACACGCGGGTATCTTGGAATCGTTCTGATGGTTTTGTGATGAGAACATTGTTCTTGGTGCCTCCTGACATTTAGGGGTTGTGGCAGTGTCTCGGGGAGTTGAGCTCCGAGGTGTTGTCGTCACAATTTTATCGTTGCAGTTCTGGAATACCTGAGTTTCCCCGACATCGAAAATCTCTTTTATGCAGTTGTTGGTGAGATAACCTCGACGCCACCCAATACTGGGGCGGGAGTTAGGGAGTATTGCCATAACTCGTATAACAGATGCTTTTCGAAAGTTGAGGTAAATGATTTCGAAGGTTTCTTGGTTATGTGTTGAAGGATGGATACAGCTGGATGTAGGATTTGCTAGTTTTGGGTGAGATATTATGCTTCCCCTGTACCCCCAACACCTGATTGCATAACCAGAAAGTTTCGGGAGTTTATAAGTGGGAATTCAAGTAGCTCTTAGGATATCTTTCCGATAGATGTATGATATGAAATTGGGGTTCGACGTCTAGTGGTCCGCCTATCCACGGTTGGTTTTACAGTGGTCTCGTTGTGTCTTAAAGAGTCCTTGGCTTTGCTGACTCGGGGACGCTTCGTATGTCATGTGCACTGCCTTGTACATGATAGTGCTGTATGATCGAGCCCGTGTAGGCCCCACCACAAAAATTTCGGATGAAATCTCTATCATATGTTTGTTCCAGCTTATTCTGCAAGCCAATCCTTTGTTTTTGTTTTGAGTTGTGGTATTCGAGTTGCTTCGAAGTCAAATGTTGATTCCATACCTTTCCTAAGCGGTGTTCTCATATTTCTATGTGAATACTAATCCCTCTCGATCATCGAGTTTGTCATGTTAATTCTTTTTCAACCGGTGTGCTCCTCTTCAAGTGGATCCAATCTTGTCAACATTCGCAACATCTATTATCAGTTCTTCTCAATGGTGTTTGTTTCATCCGTCCAAAGTTGTCTTTGCTTTCCCACCCACCCACTCCTTTTTTTCTTCAAGGACTCAGATATCTTAATCAAGTATCCATCTTATCGATGGGAAGTCTCTCCATTCTTTTCTGTCAATGTTCTTACCCGGTGATGCTCATGAAGATTTTAACGGAGCTTCTAGTTCACCATTGTTCGTTCTTTTTCTTCTCCGGTGGATTCAATTCAAGCTTTTGGTGTTGATCATATCCCTTTCCTCGTTTCAAATGCTTCCCCATGCCGTTTCACCTCTTAATCTTTCACCTCTCGCTATTCAATTGTTCCGGAGTGCTGAAGATATCTCAGAAGGCTCGTCTTGTCATTCAAGATCCGTTCAACCTATTTCGAGGTTGCCATCTCATTCAAGCCATTTAAATCAACTGGTGCAATCTCTCTTCAAAATCGTTCAACGGTGTATCTTTTCAGTGGGCCCTAACCCACAGGTCTTTTTCCAGGATCTTACCTGACTCTTCTAATTTTTCCCGGAGATATTATCAAATTCTTTTCCAAGTTTGACGTAAGAATTAATTGTCATCAGTCATATGTCTTTCTCCAAGTTCTGTCAAATTATTTTCATTGTTGGTTCAACCTTTCTAATTTTCATTCCGGAGTGCCTCAACAATTCATGGTGGTGTTTCTCATCGTCATTCTCAACATTTGAAGACCGAAGAAGAGTTTTCCTCCATATCTTGCTCCATTCTCTTCAAGATTCATGGTGCTAGCCTTATGACATCCTCTCATAATTGTATTCAATTGTGAGAATTCTTTTTCACCCATCCGGAGTAATTCAGGAGTCTTTTTCAGTTTGATTCTCCGGATCCCATCATCTCAGAATTATTCATTCTCAGCTTTCAGCTCTCGTTATCTAAATCTTACCGATGCATCATTCAAATTTCTCTAATCAGCTCGGGATCTCTTCGTTCACATGTATCTAAATTCTCTCAAACATCTTCGTTCGTTTGTTAATTCTTCTCGGTGCTTCGATATCTTCCTTTGATCGTTTTCAATTCTTACGGTGGTTTGCTCAAGATTCTCTTCCACGGTGATCATATCAATTCATTCGTTGTTTCAATCCTACCGGAGTTTCGTTGAAGACCTTATCAAGTTATCGATATCTCTCTTAATCCTTTTCAACGAAAATAAGTAGTATGCCAAATCCGTTGCTTGTCATCAATTTTAATTGATGAAGGATAAGCATAATGTAATTCTTATTCTTGTTTCATCGAGTGAACTCAATTCCCTATTCCGGAGGCTCATCAAATTCCTGATTTCAATTGTTTCATCTTCTCTTTTTCCCGGAGTTGCAACCTTTTTCAATTATTTCACCATGGAGATTCATCTAAATCGGTACAAGGATTCACCCTGTGTTTTCAACTTCTCTTTCCTTCCGTTTGATCATTATTTTGTTTAACGGAGTTCTTCATGAAGGTGCTACATGATGGTTCATCAAGGATTCAATTTCTCCTCGAAGTGTTCATTGAGATTATTTTCAGAGGAGTTCAAGCATTCTTCATCTTGCAATCCGGAGTGCAGTTCTTCCTATCTAATCTTTTGAGGTGGTGTTATGTCATTCTTGTCAATTTGAGTTCATGTTTCATGGTTCACATGTTGTTAAGAATGAGGTATTCTAAATCCATCAACCTCTTCGTTGGAGTTATCTTGTGTCATGTTTCACCTAAAGCCGTCCATAAGGATTGTTGCTATTTATGGTGATCATAAATGACCCAAGTTGTTCTTTTACCCTCCCGATGAAATAAGTTTCTCGTCTCCTTGTTCATATCAATCCAATTCTTCTTCCCGTGAGTGGCAGGTTGTCACCTCATAATTTGAGATGTATTCCATAAGACCATATCAAGATTATTCTTTTCGTTGTTGGTTTTCCAACAACTCTGTTCTAGCATTTGTTGTAAGTGTGCTCTCTCAAGATTGTGTTTCCCTTCGTTCATTCCATTCCATTCTTACTTTTGTTATGGAGGCATTGTGATGTTGCTCTCTTCAACCCATCTTCTTGTTTTTGTCAGGATCGTGTTCTTTTCTTGGTTTATCCATTTAACCGGAGTGTCGTGTCCTATTTTCAAGTATCCTCTCAACTTGTCATGTTCTTATTCAATTCCTTTTCTTTTCAGTCGGAATGCTGCCCAAATTATATCATTCTTTTTCCTTCTCTATCATGTTTTAACCGGAGTGTCATTTCTATCATTCCTCTTCTAACCGGAGTCTCATCCAAGTGCTTTCGTTTGGCAAAGTTTATATTCTTTACCTTCCTTGTCCAACCGGAGTGTTGTCGTAATTGATCCTTATCGTTCCTTGTACATCTCGTTTCAATCGGAGTGCTTGCATGTACCTATTGTCCATTGTAACCCTTTTCTTATGTCTTTCTACCTACAAGGTTCTAGTTATGTTCCTTGCTTCTCTTTTCCTAACAGATTGCCTTCAACTTCGTTTATCTCCTATGTATTCTTTTCACGAATTGGTTTAACCTCGCAAGGTTCTTTGGTTTCACTCATTTGTCAAAGAAGCAACTTAGTTTTACTGCTTATCTTCCTCTTCCGTTGTCCCTCCGGTGCCATTCTAGATCTCGGGACGAGATCCTGTCGTAGTGGTGCAGTGTTGTAACGCCCCGAGACCGTTGCGCCAGGTGTCTTCCAGTTATTCGCAGGCGTTGCCATGTCATTCGCTTGCGCGTTGCATCTTGCCATGTCATCATCCGCATTGCATCTGCATGTTTTCAAAACTTGCATCAGTCTGGGTTTTTTCTCCAGTTTCGTCCGTTGTCCGTTCTGAGCCCAGACACACTTGCATGCGCCCGCGGCATGTCCGAAATATTATTTTATAAGTGGCCGGAAAATGTTCTTGGAATGGGTTGAAAGTTGGCGTGTGGTCTTATTATAGTGTAGATAGACCGCCTGTCAAATTTCATCGCATTCGAAGTTCGTTTGACGCCCCAACGGATAACTATAGCGGCATTATAGTCAGTCAAACGTCGGACGTTTTCGGTCTCCAGAAACAGTCGCCGGGTCTCTCTCTCTCTCTCTCTCTCTCTCTCTCTCTCTCTCTCTCTCTCTCTTCTCTCAGCTCGAGCCCTTCTGCACGGCCCACAAGTTCCAACCGACCCCTCACGTGTGTCACGACCGGTTTTCCAATAAAAATATTTATTGAGAAACCAATCTTTTGAGTCCAGTATGAGACAAATCCTCCTCACTGGTAGACAAATTCTTGATACAATAAGCCAGTAGCATAAAATATATTACAGGGTCGAACTATGGTTGCTCAACCAAATTATTACAAGCACACCAATAATTATACATAATGGCGGACATGACACAGTGGTGTGGAGGCATACTACTGACTCGAGGATAGGGCGGTGGTGGAGAAACACAGCGGGGAGAGAAATACAAGACTCTAAGTCTGTCATCTCATCGAGCGTCGAGGTGAGGCTCGATGAATTTATTTGGTAGCGGAAGCAGATATAAAACAGTGACCAAATCCAGGGTCGCACGAGACTGACTGGGACTCCTCTAGGTGTCGGACTCGCTATCAAACTCTTCATCCATGAGATCGCCTTCGTCAGCATCTGGCCAAATCAACAAGCAAGTGAGTACTTTGAAAGTACTCGCAAGACAGTTCGGACGTAAGATATAACAAATGCATGCATGGATGCGTCATGAATAATTCACCAATGTACATTCAAAAATTAGCATAACAAGGTAAGTAAAAGGGAAACGGCGGTAGTCCGCCTGAAATCCCAACAACACTTAAATAACTACCGATCGGGTGTCTGAAGCGATGCCTCGAAAGGTGAATAAATAAATATAAGGAAATGATGCCACAGTCGGGCGTCTTAGCGACACCACATAAAGGGCTTTAAAAGAAATACCACAGTCGGACGTCGGGGCGACATCACAGAAAGGGCTTTAAAAGAAATGCCACAGTCGGACATCGGGGCGACATCACAAAAAGGGCTTTAAAAGAAATGCCACAGTCGGACGTCTGGGCGACATCACA
>NC_041386.1:399315998-399325957 GCF_002162155.2 Triticum dicoccoides
CTTTAAAAGAAATGCCACAGTCGGACGTCGGGGCGACATCACAGAAAGGGCTTTAAAAGAAATGCCACAGTCGGACGTCGGGGCGACATTACAGAAAGGGCTTTAAAAGAAATGCCACAGTCGGACGTCTGGGCGACATCACAGAAAGGGCTTGAAAAGAAAGTAAAATACAACAATGCCACAGTCGGACGTCTGAGTGACATCGCAGAAAGGGCTTTTATTCACAAGTAAATAATACTCATAATAAACATTTAATTCATGAGAATAAATGGGTTAGTCCATCCACAGGAATAATCATTTAACCGGAATTAGCACTCATGGATTCACCGGAGTCTCTGCCATCAAAACTGACATTTGATTAGGATAAGATAATATCGATCTAGGACAGGGAATAGATGATTTGGAGGAATATATGACTCTGCAGAGTTTGTACAAAATTTTTCCCACAGCCAACGGATTTCCGTAGTCACGAAGGACTAGTTCCGTTTACGGTATTTCGGAAGAAAACACAGCTAACCAGTACACACCCATCCTACCTCTCGATGCTAGGAATCACCCGAGACATCGTCCAAGAAAAACTTTTGAGACGGGGAGATCACAATCTCGAATAGCATGGGATCAAATTTATATACGCACGCTCTAAGGGGTGCCCCCCTCTCGGTCCCAACCGGAAACACCCATGCCCCCTGACCGGATGACTGGCTTTAATCCAGGGCCATGGAACCATCATCACGGCCTCTCCTTTTGGTGTGTACCAGAAAAGCGGTTTGCAACTTACTAAACCATATTCCTTGCGGAAAACATGTGGTAGTACAGGGAAGGAAATGAGAGGAACTGGACTGATACGGTTTGACACTGAAGTCACATAGTCTGGCATAAGACTGGCATGCTACGACACTGCCATCTTACCCATCCTCATGCCAACACATGGCCATTCATACTCACATCCATCCACTTATGGATCATAGAGCTCACTTACCTCAATATTGCATAAAATAACATTCATCGATATGCTTCTCAACATGCCATGAAACTAACTAAATGCAAAACATGCCAAGACACTCATCATATCAAAAGTTCAAACATGCTTGCCTGGTTCAGAGTAGTCGGAGCCTAGTTCGGTGAAGTTCGCGGCTCCGTCACCTCCTTCGGTATCTACGGTATAAAGAAAATATATGCGCTATCATAAATACCAAGGGGTGCACAAAAAGTATTCCAAATATTTTTCAAATAAATCTGATAAAAAACTAGACAAAATTTTAAAGAGAACAGAAAAAGAATCAATCAAAAATACTTTTCTTCTTAAAAGTTATAAGGGTTTTTGTCCAGGGACTCATCTGTAATGAAACAGAAGATTTCCAGGGGCTAGCTTATAAAAACAGAAAACGCTTCGGCAGAAACTACGCCAGCCCAAAGGGAAAGCGCATTTGGCAGAAGGCGTTTTCAGAAAACGCTTCGTTTAGAAAGGACAGAGAGGCTGACAGCGGGTCCCGCCTGTCAGGTTTGAACTTTCAAAAAAAGGGGGAAACGAAGCTCGTCGGCGCCCGAGAGCCGCGGTGGTCGCCGGCGGCGATCCACGGCGAGGCAGGGGGATCGGAGGGTACCTCCGTGCTCAGGGCGCCATTCCGCGTCGGTTGGTGGTGGTGGTGGTCGCCGGCGAGTACCACGTCGACGTCGAGCCTGGCTCCGGCGGACGGTGGCTCGGGTGGTCGAGGGACTCGTCGGAGAGGGCTGCAGAGATCAAATTGAGGAGGGGGTTAGGCTCCTGGTAGCTAGAGGGAGTAATTGACGGGGTTAGAGCGCCGGAGATGGCCTCACCGGAGCGAATCGTGGTGGAGGCCGAGGCGGATCGGGGCGGCCGGAGTTGGGGGAGGAGACCTCCTCGAGGTCCTCCTAGTGGCCTGGCGGGGCGTTGGTGAGGAGTGGTGATGATGCGTGCACGAGGGTGAGCTCGGGGGCCCTTTTATAGGCGGCCCGAGGCGGTTGCCGTGAACGGGGTTCTTCGGCGAGTGATTACGGCGGTGCTGTGGATGTGCAGTGGGATTAGGGGCTTGGGCATCGTCGTTGAGGTCCACCGGTTCCATTTAGGTGCTAAACGGGCTGGGATTTGGTGCTATGGGCGAGCTCGACGGAACGGGGGTGGCACAGCCCGTCGGCGGCAGGGAGCACGTTCCGTGCTTGCCGGGCCACGGCGACGGTGCCACGGGCGTGCGCCGGCATGGCAGGGACACACGGAGAGCCAGGGGGTGTTGGGCGGCGCCGGGTGGCGTAGCGAGAGGGCTCGGGCCCTTGTTGGCCGCCACGGAAGGTGCAGCCACCGCAGAAGCTTCCAACGCCGGCGAGGCTCGTTGCTACCGACGCCAGGAATCGGCCAAGCGTGCGTGCGGGGTGCTAGCCAGGGAGAAGAGGCTGCGTGCAACGCGCCAGGGCGCACTGTGGCCGCGTGACCGAGTCTGACGAAGGAAAAAAATAACTGAATCTCTGAACTTTCTGAACTTGCAAAGGAACAGTGCAGCTCAGGTGTTCGACAGAATGTTTTTGGCCTCTGGGGATTTTTCCTTGAGCTGATTTTTGGTGGAGTGGCTTCTCATTGCTCCAGTAGGCTGCATGATTTTTGGTGGAATTTTTGGAGGAGTGTAGATATGAATTTCATCAAATTTGGCAAATCTGTTCCAAACTTGCAGAGACTGAATTTTGAAAAATTTGAAAAGAGGAGGAGTGGATCAAGATGGTTCTGGGTTGTGGGTACAAAGGACTATCCAGGAGAGTTGGTTTGAGGTCAAAACTCAAATGCAAAAGGGTACTTGCTTTGAAAATCACTCAGGCTCCAAATAATTTTCAGAATTGATTTGAGAGGAAAAATAATTAGAATAAAATCCAAAACTTGCTTGGATTAGTTGGGACAGAGAAATTAGGTTGATTACAAGGAGGAGGGGAGGTTTTGGAGGGGTTTCACCACATGGGCAAAATACAAAGTCATGGGTGGTTCTCAAGATATGAAAATCCCAAGTTTTTCATAGAGTTTCTTTTTAAAAGAAAAAGATTAAACTCCCAAAATAAATTTGAGAGGGAACCAACAGAGAAGAAGTTTCAAAAGATCAAACACCAAAGTTTAAAAAAGATAAAATCCTTGCCAAAGCAAAGGAAGTTTTTTAAGAGGAAGGTTTTCTGAAAAACAAAAAAAATTAAATGGCCTCTTTTCAAAAACCACAAAGTTTTTGATAAAAACCAAATTAAAATTTTGGAGTGTCACAACACCTACCCCCTTAGGAAAAATCTCGTCCCCGAGATTTCAGCTGATCCTTAAATAAGTGTGGATGCTCTGCCCGAAGAAAATCCTCGCTTTCCCAAGTTGCTTCACTGCCGGTGTGATTGCTCCATTGGACTTTGAAAAACTTGATGGTCTTCTGTCGGGTCCTCCTTTCAGACTCCTCTAATATTCTTACGGGACGTTCCCGATAAGTGAGGTCTGGCTGCACGTCAATGTTTTCATGGGATACTTGTTTCTCTGGGTTGCTTACGCACTTCCTCAATTGCGAGACATGGAACACGTCGTGGACATCGGATAATTCCTCGGGTAAGTCTAGCTGGTAGGCTACAGTGCCTCTTCGTGCCACTACAGAATGGTCCAATGAATCTTGGTGCTAACTTTCCTTTAATCTTAAACCGTTGCAGTCCTCTCATAGGGGATACTCTCAAGTATACGAACTCACCGGGTTCGAAGCTGACCCTACGATGTTTCTGATCATAATAACTCTTCTGTCGACTTTGAGCGGTCTTAAGTCGGTCTCTAATTAGCTTGACCTTTTCCTCGGCTTCTCTAAGCATGTCTGGTCCGAAGATGTGGCTGTCTCCGGTCTCTGACCAATTTAACGGGGTATGACATCTTCGTCCGTATAAAGCCTCAAATGGTGCCATTTGTAGGCTGGCCTGGTAGCTATTGTTGTACGCGAACTCGGCGTATGGTAGGCTTTCTTCCCAACTGGTTCCATATGTGAGGACACATGCTCTCAGCATGTCTTCTAAAACCTGGTTTACGCGTTCTGTTTGTCCATCAGTTTGTGGGTGGTATGCGGTACTGAAGGCTAGTTGGGTTCCCAGAGCCTGTTGTAAATGCTCCCAAAATCTTGAGACGAACTGAGTGCCTCTGTCGGATATTATAGTCTTCGGGACACCGTGCAGACAAACTATGCGGGAAAGATAAATCCTGGCAAGCCTCTGAGTGGTGTGGGTCGTCTTTATTGGAATAAAGTGTGCCACTTTGGTTAACCTGTCAGTGATGACCCATATGGTATCATTCCCGTGTCATGACCGAGGTAGTCCAACAATGAAATCCATCCCTATTTCATCCCATTTCCACTCAGGTATTTTGTTAGGTTGCAGTAGTCCGGCTGGTCTCTGATGCTCAGCTTTTATGCGTTGACATGAGTCACAACATGCAATGAAGGTGGCTATGTCCCTCTTCATACCGTGCCACCAAAATCTTTCCTGAATATCCTTATACATTTTGGTTCCTCCAGGGTGGATTGAATACGGAGTGGCGTGTGCTTCAGCTAAAATTTGCTGTTTAAGGTCTTCTATGTTTGGCACACAGAGCCTTTCTCCGTACCATAATATTCCTTTATTGTCTATGACGAATTCCGAGGCCTTGCCCATACTCAACTTTCTTTTGATGCCTTCGATGCTGGTGTGACCGGGCTGAGCTTCTTTGATTTTCTCCACAAGGTCGGGTTGTATTTCCAAGTTTGATATGGTGCCTTCTGCTACCATTATCAAGTTGAGCTTGGCAAATTCTTGTTGGAATTCGGGCCTCAAGCTGTGCAGATTGTTTTCATCGGAGCTGGGGTTCCGACTAAGAGCATCGGCCACTACATTTGCTTTTCCTGGATGGTAATGGATACCAACATCATAATCCTTTACTAATTCCAACCAGCATCGTTGCCGTAAATTTAGTTCTGGCTGCGTGAAAATATATTTGAGACTTTTGTGATCCGTATATATTTCACATCGATTCCCAAGTAAGAAATGCTGCCATTCCTTGAGTGCATGAATAACTGCTGCCATTTCTAAGTCATGAGTGGGATAGTTTTCCTCATGCTTGCGAAGTTGCCTTGAAGCGTAGGCGACAACCTTGCCTTCCTGCATCAACACGCATCCGAGACCCTTCCTGGATGCGTCACAATATACTTCAAAATTCTTGTGTATGCCGGGTACAATTAATACCGGTGCTGTCGTTAACTTCCGCTTTAGCTCTTGGAAACTTTTCTTGCAGGCTTCTGTCCATTCAAACTTCTTATCTTTCTTGAGCAACTGTGTCATAGGCTTGGCTATGGTGGAGAATCCTTCAATAAATCTGCGGTAATATCCTGCCATTCCCAAGAAACTCCGTATGTCCGTTACGCTGGCTGGTGACTTCCAGCCAAGTACGGCCTTGACTTTCTCTGGGTCCACTGCGATACCGTCTTGGGTCAGTACGTGGCCTAGAAAGCCTACTTGTCTTAGCCAAAATTCGCAATTGCTGAACTTGGCATACAATTGGTGTTTTCTTAGCTCTCCTAGCACAATCCTGAGATGTTCTGCGTGTTCTTCTGGTGTCTTGGAGTATACCAGAATATCGTCGATGAATACCACGACGAACTTGTCCATAAACTTCATAAATACTTTGTTCATGAGGTGAACAAAATATGCTGGGGCGTTAGTTAATCCAAATGGCATCACTGTGAACTCGTACAGTCCATATCTGGAGGTGAAGGCTGTTTTGGGGATATCTTCCATTCGTACCTTCAATTGATGGTATCCTGACCTTAAGTCAATTTTTGAGAATACCTTGGCCTGAGCGAGTTGATCAAAAAAATCGTTTATCCTTGGCATCGGGTATTTGTTTTTGATTGTGACCATGTTAAGTGCTCGATAGTCAATACACAATCTCAGCGTTCCATCCTTCTTTTTGGCAAATAAAATTGGTGATCCCCAAGGTGAGGAGCTGGCTCGAATATATCCTTTTTCCAGTAATTCCTTTATTTGTTTCTTCAACTCGATCAACTCGGATGGTGCCATTCTGTATGGTTTCTTGTATATGGGGGTGGTTCCTGGTGCTAACTCAATGCGGAATTCTATTTCTCGGTCTGGTGGCATGCCTGGTAGCTCTTCAGGGAATACATCTGGAAATTCACACACTACTGGAACCTTGTTTAGCTCAGAAACGTCCACCTTATTCAATCTCGGTTGCCGGGGTATTTTTCCTTCCTTGGCTGATACTCTTATTGTCTTCCCTTGGTGGTGTGTGAGAATTACGGTCCTGTTGAAACAGTCGATAAACCCCTTGTTGGTGGTTAGCCAATCCATCCCTAGGATGACATCCAGTCCTTTATTTTCCAACACAATAAGATTTGCGTGAAACTCTAATCCTTTGAACTCAATGACCACATTCTGACAGTAATTCTGAGTAACTTGCTGAATCCCAGGGGACTTGACGATCATGGATTTCTCCAAAGGAAGCATCGAAAAATTATTTTGCAAAGCAAAACTTTTCGAAATGAAAGAGTGAGAAGCTCCAGAATCAAACAAAACCATTGCAGGTATTGTGTTGACAGGAAACGTACCGAGTACGATATCCGGAGCATTTTGTGCCTCCTCTTTGGTTACGTGATTCAGATGACCCTTCCTGTGGTTATTGTTGGGATTGAAATTGTTTCGCTTGGGCGCGGAATTGTTGCTGCCGT
This sequence comes from Triticum dicoccoides, assembly GCF_002162155.2. Classification (NCBI taxonomy): domain Eukaryota; kingdom Viridiplantae; phylum Streptophyta; class Magnoliopsida; order Poales; family Poaceae; genus Triticum; species Triticum dicoccoides. The sequence goes on from NC_041386.1 coordinate 399,322,721, forward strand.
TGTTTGGCTTTGGGGTTGAGTTCCTTGGCTTGGGGCACTGTTTGGCATAGTGCCCTTCTTCTCCACAAGTGTAACAAGTAACGCAGGGGCGATAGGTGAATTCCTTGTCCCTTGCATGAAAATTCTTGATTGGGCGTGAGACATTGGATGAGGATTTGTGTGTCCCACCCTTTTGAAAATCTGTCCTGCTTCGGTGATTGCGAGCATGGTTAGTCTGGTCCCTTTTTCGCTTGCGGATGTCTTCCAGACCGCGTCTCTCATTTTCCAGAGTAATGGCTTTGTCCACCAGTGTTTTAAAATCAGGAAAAGTGTGCACGACCAGTTGGCATTTAAGCGCGGGCGCCAGACCGTCAAGGAATTTCTCCATCTTCTTGATTTCAGTCATACGCTCTTCATTGGCGTAGCGGGACAATAGAGTAAATTGACTGTTGTAATCTGACACTGTCATGTTCCTTTGTTTGAGGTCATCGAACTCTCTCTTCTTGATTTTCATAATACTCTTAGGAATGTGTGCACCATGGAAACCTTCCTTGAAATCATCCCAGGTTATGTCATTTTCGTTGGGATGCATGTGCAGAAAATTCTCCCACCACGATGCGGCTGCTCCTGTGAGATAGTGCGGAGCATACAATACCTTTTCGGGGTCTGAACATTTTGCAATAATTAATTTTCTCTCCATATCTCGAAGCCAGTCCTCGGCTTCCAGAGGTTTGTCAGTGTGAGAAAATGTTTGAGGACGTGTCTTCTGTAGCTCAGATAACTTGGAATGCTGCTGATACTGTCCATGGTGATTTCCCATGTTGATGACTTGGTTCATCATTTCCCGATGTTGTTGCTGACTCTGCTCATAAAGGCGGCACATTTGTGAAAGTGCCGATTCACTGCCCTGTTGGCTTGACTGTCCCTGAGTGAACTCGTTGCTGGGTTGTGCATCATAATTTTCCTCTGGTGGAGTTGGCATGGAGCGAGTCCAAGGACGAGACATTTTTCACTTCGGGGATTTTTTTTTTGCGAAACTCATAAGAAAAGCGGAAAGAGTCGCAAAAAAAAGCAAATACATAAATGCATAAAGCTGGCAAATAAAACTAAATAACCCAGCTTACTTAAGAAAACAAATCGACTTGCGCACGGAGAAGGACTGCTCATTACATATCTTACACGAGGGCGGTAATTATACAATACATCACTCAGGATATGCGTACATAATCCTGACATGTTATTTAGGCTAGTGCACTTCTCCAGATCCTACATGATGCGCAAACAGGCTACTTCTCACAACCTATGTACATATCTTACAAAGCGGTACATTACATGGCAGCTAGGCATACTCAGGCAGAGATGTTGATGACCTCCTTTGCCCTGCCGAGGGCGAGGCGTAGCGAGGTTGGGGACTCGACTTCCTCCTCGCTAATGGGCTCCATATGTGTAGTGTTGCGCAGAGTGGACGGAGCGGTTGCCAGGGGCGGAGCTACACGTACAGGAGTGGGCGCGAAGGGTGGTGCAGTGCGCGCTGGAGTGGGCGCAATGACTTGGTTGAATTCTTCGGTAGAAGGCAGGCGACGAGTAGGCGTATAAGATGCTGAGGACGAGACCAAAGTCAGTGGCGGTGCGATGGGTAGGAGCTCCCTCCTGTTGGCAGCACAGCCATGAACTGAGTCCATGCGGGTAGCTACGAAGTCGTCCACCAGGTTGTCGAAGGCTGCCTCCAGGGCCCGGAGATACTCAATGAGCATCTCAAAAGCCTCGTCTCGTTCTCCTCTGGGGCAGGAGTATGCGTAGTGACAGGTGTAAGGCACATGGCATGGAAGATAACGGTAACGACGAGTCTTCATCACGGGGAGGACATCCCTGAGACGAGCTATCGCCTCGCGGGCTGCCATCTGCATAGCATGCCTCTCCGTAGGCATGGCTCTTCCCACGAACCGGAAGCGGCGTAACTCACCACGCCCTCCCTTGAACTGCACCGCGGCCTGGTGCATGGTCAGACTGTCGTTGACTCGGTACTGGCAGAGTGTGAAGACTGGGCGCACAGATGGCCCCATCGCGACTTGAACGATGAAGGAAAGAAGCTTGACGAACCCATCGGGCACGTTGGTGAAGGTCTGAGACTCACAGCTGTTGTCGGCCATCTACAAAAGTAGGCAAAAATTCTGCATGGTCAGATCATAAATTTATGCTGACTGACAGAAAATGACTACAATTGCAAAAAATATAAATTAGCTCTATCATGCTAATAACCAATTAGCGATCGCACCTAGTGGCTTCCTACAGTCAGCCTGGCTCTGGTACCAAGCTTGTCACGACCGGTTTTCCAATAAAAATATTTATTGAGAAACCAATCTTTTGAATCCAGTATGAGAGAAATCCTCCTCACTGGTAGACAAATTCTTGATACAATAAGCCAGTAGCATAAAATATATTACAGGGTCGAACTACGGTTGCTCAACCAAATTATTACAAGCACACCAATAATTATACATAATGGCGGACATGACACAGTGGTGTGGAGGCATACTACTGACTCGAGGATAGGGCGGTGGTGGAGAAACACAGCGGGGAGAGAAATACAAGACTCTAAGTCTGTCATCTCATCGAGCGTCGAGGTGAGGCTCGATGAATTTATTTGGTAGCGGAAGCGGATATAAAATAGTGACCAAATCCAGGGTCGCACGAGACTGACTGGGACTCCTCTAGGTGTCGGACTCGCTATCAAACTCTTCATCCATGAGATCGCCTTCGTCAGCATCTGGCCAAATCAACAAGCCAGTGAGTACTTTGAAAGTACTCGCAAGACAGTTCGGACGTAAGATATAACAAATGCATTCATGGATGCGTCATGAATAATTCACCAATGTACATTCAAAAATTAGCATAACAAGGTAAGTAAAAGGGAAACGGCGTTAGTCCGCCTGAAATCCCAACAACACTTAAATAACTACCGATCGGGTGTCGGAAGCGACGCCTCGAAAGGTGAATAAATAGATATAAGGAAATGATGCCACAGTCGAGCGTCTTAGCGACACCACATAAAGGGCTTTAAAAGAAATACCACAGTCGGACGTCGGGGCGACATCACAGAAAGGGCTTTAAAAGAAATGCCACAGTCGGACGTCGGGGCGACATCACAAAAAGGGCTTTAAAAGAAATGCCACAGTCGGACGTCTGGGCGACATCACAGAAAGGGCTTTAAAAGAAATGCCACAGTCGGACGTCTGGGCGACATCACAGAAAGGGCTT
>NC_041386.1:399326267-399362675 GCF_002162155.2 Triticum dicoccoides
CCACAGTCGGACGTCGGGGCGACATCACAGAAAGGGCTTTAAAAGAAATGCCACAGTCGGACGTCGGGGCGACATCACAGAAAGGGCTTTAAAAGAAATGCCACAGTCGGACGTCGGGGCGACATCACAGAAAGGGCTTTAAAAGAAATGCCACAGTCGGACGTCTGGGCGACATCACAGAAAGGGCTTGAAAAGAAAGTAAAATACAACAATGCCACAGTCGGACGTCTGAGCGACATCGCAGAAAGGGCTTTTATTCACAAGTAAATAATACTCATAATAAACATTTAATTCATGAGAATAAATGGGTTAGTCCATCCACAGGAATAATCATTTAACCGGAATTAGCACTCATGGATTCACCGGAGTCTCTGCCATCAAAACTGACATTTGATTAGGATAAGATAATATCGATCTAGGACAGGGAATAGATGATTTGGAGGAATATATGACTCTGCAGAGTTTGTACAAAATTTTTCCCACAGCCAACGGATTTCCGTAGTCACGAAGGACTAGTTCCGTTTACGGTATTTCAGAAGAAAACACAGCTAACCAGTACACACCCATCCTACCTCTTGATGCTAGGAATCACCCTATACATCGTCCAAGAAAAACTTTTGAGACGGGGAGATCACAATCTCGAATAGCATGGGATCAAATTTATATACGCGCGCTCTAAAGGGTGCCCCCCTCTCGGTCCCAACCGGAAACACCCATGCCCCCTGACCGGATGACTGGCTTTAATCCAGGGCCATGGAACCATCATCACGGCCTCTCCTTTTGGTGTGTACCAGAAAAGCGGTTTGCAACTTACTAAACCATATTCCTTGCGGAAAACATGTGGTAGTACAGGGAAGGAAATGAGAGGAACTGGACCGATACGGTTTGACACTGAAGTCACATAGTCTGGCATAAGACTGGCATGCTACGACACTGCCATCTTACCCATCCTCATGCCAACACATGGCCATTCATACTCACATCCATCCACTTATGGATCAGCGAGCTCACTTACCTCAATATTGCATAAAATAACGTTCATCGATATGCTTCTCAACATGCCATGAAACTAACTAAATGCAAAACATGCCAAGACACTCATCATATCAAAAGTTCAAACATGCTTGCCTGGTTCAGAGTAGTCGGAGCCTAGTTCGGTGAAGTTCGCGGCTCCGTCACCTCCTTCGATATCTACGGTATAAAGAAAATATATGCGCTATCGTAAATACCAAGGGGTGCACAAAAAGTATTCCAAATATTTTTCAAATAAATCTGATAAAAAACTAGACAAAATTTTAAAGAGAACAGAAAAAGAATCAATCAAAAATACTTTTCTGCTTAAAAGTTATAAGGGTTTTTGTCCAGGGACTCATCTGTAATGAAACAGAAGATTTCCAGGGGCTAGCTTATAAAAACAGAAAACGCTTCGGCAGAAACTACGCCAGCCCAAAGGGAAAGCGCATTTGGCAGAAGGCGTTTTCAGAAAACGCTTCGTTTAGAAAGGACAGAGAGGCTGACAGCGGGTCCCGCCTGTCAGGTTTGAACTTTCAAAAAAAGGGGGGAAACGAAGCTCGTCGGCGCCCGAGAGCCGCGGTGGTCGCCGGCGGCGATCCACGGCGAGGCAGGGGGATCGGAGGGTACCTCCGTGCTCAGGGCGCCATTCCGCGTCGGTTGGTGGTGGTGGTGGTCGCCGGTGAGTACCACGTCGACGGCGAGCCTGGCTCTGGCGGACGGCGGCTCGGGTGGTCGAGGGACTCGTCGGAGAGGGCTGCAGAGATCAAATTGAGGAGGGGGTTAGGCTCCTGGTAGCTAGAGGGAGTAATTGACGGGGTTAGAGCGCTGGAGATTGCCTCACCGGAGCGAATCGTGGTGGAGGCCGAGGCGGATCGGGGCGGCCGGAGTTGGGGGAGGAGACCTCCCCGAGGTCCTCCTAGTGGCCTGGCGGGGCGTTGGTGAGGAGTGGTGATGATGCGTGCACGAGGGTGAGCTCGGGGGCCCTTTTATAGGCGGCCCGAGGCGGTTGCCGTGAACGGGGGTCTCCGGCGAGTGATTACGGCGGTGCTGTGGATGTGCAGTGGGATTAGGGGCTTGGGCATCGTCGTTGAGGTCCACCGGTTCCATTTAGGTGCTAAACGGGCTGGGATTTGGTGCTATGGGCGAGCTCGACGGAACGGGGGTGTCGCGGCCCGTCGGCGGCAGGGAGCACATTCCGTGCTTGCCGGGCCACGGCGACAGTGCCACGGGCGTGCACCGGCATGGCAGGGACACGCGGAGAGCCAGGGGGTGTTGGGCGGCGCCGGGTGGCGTAGCGAGAGGGCTCGGGCCCTTGTTGGCCGCCACGGAAGGTGCAGCCACCGCAGAAGCTTCCAACGCCGGCGAGGCTCGTTGCTACCGACGCCAGGAATCGGCCAAGCGTGCGTGCGGGGTGCTGGCCAGGGAGAAGAGGCTGCGTGCTACGCGCCAGGGCGCACTGTGGCCGTGTGACCGAGTCTGACGAAGGAAAAAAATAACTGAATCTCTGAACTTTCTGAACTTGCAAAGGAACAGTGCAGCTCAGGTGTTCGACAGAATGTTTTTGGCCTCTGGGGAATTTTCCTTGAGCTGATTTTTGGTGGAGTGGCTTCTCATTGCTCCAGTAGGCTGCATGATTTTTGGTGGAATTTTTGGAGGAGTGTAGATATGAATTTCATCAAATTTGGCAAATCTGGTCCAAACTTGCAGAGACTGAATTTTGAAAAATTTGAAAAGAGGAGGAGTGGATCAAGATGGTTCTGGGTTGTGGGTACAAAGGACTATCCAGGAGAGTTGGTTTGAGGTCAAAACTCGAATGCAAAAGGGTACTTGCTTTGAAAATCACTCAGGCTCCAAATAATTTTCAGAATTGATTTGAGAGGAAAAATAATTAGAATAAAATCCAAACTTGCTTGGATTAGTTGGGACAGAGAACTTAGGTTGATTACAAGGAGGAGGGGAGGTTTTGGAGGGGTTTCACCACATGGGCAAAATACAAAGTCATGGGTGGTTCTCAAGATATGAAAATCCCAAGTTTTTCATAGAGTTTCTTTTTAAAAGAAAAAGATTAAACTCCCAAAATAAATTTGAGAGGGAACCAACAGAGAAGAAGTTTCAAAAGATCAAACACCAAAGTTTGAAAAAGATAAAATCCTTGCCAAAGCAAAGGAAGTTTTTTAAGAGGAAGGTTTTCTGAAAAACAAAAAAAATTAAATGGCCTCTTTTCAAAAACCACAAAGTTTTTGATAAAAACCAAATTAAAATTTTGGAGTGTCACAACGTGCGCGTCCGAAACTTCCCCGGACCCGACCTGGGCAGTCGTCACCATTGTGTCCGGATCATCCCCAAACATCTACAAAACGTCTCCATTTTGTTAATTGGGCCCCCTAACCTAATTATCCGGGATCGTCCGATTACGATCGGATGGACCGAATAGCCCCTAACCAAAATCCAGTGCTATATATATAGACCAATCCCCAAGGCAGCAACCCTAAAATCTAGGTCTTTTGTTCCCCCTCAGCCGCCGCCACACTCCACCGAATCCCCCTCGGGATCCATCCCCTCGGTCGCCGCCGCATCGTCCTCATTTTTCTCAGCCAACCAGCCAGATCCATCCCCAATTCTTTTGTCCCATCGATCCATCCAGCTAGTGGACCCCTCCTGTTCCTCGATCCCCAAACCCCGCGCCTCCTAGAGCTACCTCTTCCGCTGGCGTTTGGACCCACCACTGCCAAGCCCCGCCATCCCCGCCGACGTCCAAGACCAGCAAGCCAGCGCCTCTAACATCGCTGGTGACCGTGCTACCAGGGCCCTGTGGCCTCAAGCCCACGCGTTGTGGACCCCCCTGCCGCGCCTCTGCTCACCGGAGAACGACTCCCTGCCGTGCCGCCAAGTTTTTCTCGCCGGAGGACGCCGTGGTTGTCGCCCTGCCATCTCCCTCGCCGTATCCTTCTGCTCTTCCTCGTTTTCTTCTCTGAATCTCCCCGTCTTTGTTCTACAGGCAACAGCGAACGTCGTGGACGCCAACCGCCAAGCCGTCGCCTTCCCCCGCCTCCATTGCCCGTCCTCGGCCGGATCCCGCTGTCAGGGCCCCGTCCCCGCCGCCGGCACCCCCAAGTCCCGCCGTCGCTGCCGTTCCCCTACCATGGCGCCTCGGCCTCCTCTACTTCCCGCTCGCCCGCTCGTTGACCGCAGCCACGCGCTCGTGCAGCACCTCGCTGGGCCGCTGCCAAGGCCCAGCCTACTTCCCCATGATCCGGCCTCCTCCAGTCCTAAACCAAGCGGGCCAAGGCCCACTAGGTGAAGCCACACCCCCAGCGCCCCACCTTCCTTTCCTGCTGTTGGCCCAGTTCGTGTTTCGGCCCATATCATGTTTTTCCAGCGTCTGCGAATTTGTGTATTTATCCTGAGACTGCAGATTTGCAGAAAAGTCCCTAGAGTTCATGCATATAACACCTCACAAACCGTGCATCGGATTAAAACAATTTATATATGAAATATGCTTAGAATTGCATCTAATTTCATAATATCCAACTTTCATGCATGTTTGAATTGTTTAACCTGCTGTTTGCATTAATTTGCTCCTATGCCATGCTAAAATGATTTAATTCATAACTAATTAACCGTAACTCCAAATTTAATAAACTCTATATGTAAATGGGGTAGAAAATGCCTAGTTTAACATGGTGACATTGATTTGCATGTTTAACAATTCTAAAATTGTGTTTAGGGTAGAACAGTGCCAAACCTTAAAACATGCACACGAGGAGTTTCCAGACTTGTTGTTTGTTGTTCCAGCCTCATTTAAACTTGCCTAGATAGGTAGTTTTCATTTTTCTTCACCCTCTTGCCATGTTTAACAACTTTTAATATTGTTGGGTACATAATAAAGATGGAACTAAATAAGTCATGTGGAGTTTCATCAATATGGAACGGAGTTGCATATTGAGCTCCACTTAATTTGTAGGGTTGTTTGTGCACTTTGCCATGCCATGCCTCATTAAACCGGACATGCATCATACTTGTTTGCGCATCGTGCCATGCTTATGTGATGATTGTTCACTATGTTGTTTGCTTTCTTTCCGGTGTACTTCTTCTCGGTAATCCGGTAACATTGCGTTTGTGAGAATCCGTTCGACTACGTCATTTTGTCTTCTTCATGGACTCGTTCTTCTTCCTTGCGGGATCTCAGGCAAGATAACCATACCCTCGAAATCACTTCTATCTTTTCTTGCTAGTTGCTCGCTCTATTGCTATGCCTATGTTGCTGTACCTACCACAGGCTTTACCATGCCTCCCATATTGTTAAGCCAAGCCTCTAACCCACCTTGTCCTAGCAAACTGTTGTTTGGCTATGTTACCGCTTTGCTCAGCCCCTCTTATAGCGTTGTTAGCTGCAGGTGAAGATTGGAGTTTGTTCCTTGTTGGAACATGTATATTTTGTTGGGATATCACAATATCTCTTATTTAATTAATGCACCTATATACTTGGTAAAGGGTGGAAGGCTCGGCCTTATGCCTGGTGTTTTGTTCCACTCTTGCCGCCCTAGTTTCCATCATATCAGTATTATGTTCCCGGATTTTTGCGTTCCTTACATGGTTGGGTTATAATGGGAACCCCTTGACAGTTTGCTTTGAATAAAACTCCTCCAGCAAGGCCCAACCTTGGTTTTACCATTCGCCACCTAGCCTTTTTCCCTTGGGAGTCGCGCATCCCGAGGGTCATATTTATTTTAACCCCCTGGGCCAATGCTTGTCTAAGTGTTGGTCCAAACTAGAGCCCCTTGCAGCGCCACCTCGGGGAAACTCGAGGGCTGGTTTTAGTTGTATGGATTGCTTATCCGGTGTGCCCTGAGAACGAGATATGTGCAGCTCCTATCGGGATGTCAGCGCATCGGGCGGTCTTGCTGGACTTGTTTTACCATTGTCGAGGATGTCTTGTAACCGGGATGCCGAGTCTGATCGGATTGTCTTGGGAGAAGGAATATCCTTCGTTGACCGTGAGATCTTGTGATGGGCTAAGTTGGGACACCCCTGCAGGGATTGAACTTTCAAAAGCCGTGCCCGCAGTTATGGGCAGATGGGAATTTGTTAATGTCCGGTTGTAGAAAACCTAAAACCTTAACTTAATTAAAATGCATCAACCGCGTGTGTAGCCGTGATGGTCTCTTCTCGGCAGAGTCCGAGAAGTGAACACGGTGTTGGAGTTATGCTTGACATAGGTTGTTCTAGGATCACTTCTTGATCATAGTTCATCGATCGTGCTTTGCCTTCTCTTCTCGCTCTCATTTGCGTATGTTAGCCACCAAATATGCTAGTCTCTTGCTGCAGCTCCACCTCATACCTTTTACCCTACCTATAAGCTCAAATAGTCTTTTTCGCGAGGGTGTGAGATTGCTGAGTCCCCGTGACTCACAGATACTTCCAAAACCAGTTTGCAGGTGCCGATGATACCGTACAGGTGACGCAACCGAGCTCTAGGAGGAGCTCGATGAAGACCTTGTTCGTAGTGTTGTTTCGTTCCAGTTGACCAGTAGTGGAGCCCAGTTGGGACGATCCGGGATATGTGTAGCATTTGGGGTAGTCTTCTTTTATTTTGGGTTCCGTAGTCGGACCTTGTCTGTATCTGGATGATGTAATGTTATATTCATGTATTGTGTGAAGTGGCGACTGTAAGCCAACTATGTATCTCTTTCCCTTATGTATTACATGGGTTGCGTGAAGATTACCTCACTTGCGACATTGCTTTCAATGCGGTTATGCCTCTAAGTCGTGCTTCGACACGTGGGAGATATAGCCGCATTGAGGGCGTTACACATGGCAGCAGGAAGGCGACGACAACGAGTAGCAGTGCAGGAGCGGGCGCGACGAAGGAGGCGGGACACGCGCAGCAGAGGCCCGGCTTCCTGGTGGTACTCCGGCGAAGACGGCCAGAGCAGCGGTGGTCGATGGCGCGACGCAGCTGGAGGGCGCCACGGCGCACGCGGGAACGGGGTAGCAGAGAGGCGCGGTGGCGCTGGAGGAGGGCGCCGGCAGCGGGCAAACTCCAGGGCGGCGGCTTGGTCGCGGGACGGAGCTTGGCGGCGCGAGGTGGAGGAGAGGAGCGCTATTCGTCGCCAAGAGCGACGGGGAGGTCCGGCGGTGAGCGAGAAGAGCAGCAGCAGAGCAGCTCGGGCACGGAGGCTGCTGCTCGCCAGAGTTGATGGCCAGCGCGGCGGCAATGGGAAGGTGGAGCAAGTGAGGAGGTGGCTTGTAGCGCCCTCGATGCGGCTATAGCTCCCACGTGTCGAGGCACGACTTAGAGGCATAACCGCATTGAAAGCAATGTCGCAAGTTAGGCAATCATCACAACATCCCATGCAATATAGATAATAAAAGGGGAGATACATAGTTGGCTTACACTCGCCACATCAATCAAAGTACATAAATAGCATTACAACACTCAAGCACTCATGGCCCGACTACGGCGCCAAAATAAAAGATAATCAAACATGCGACACGGTCCCGATCGTCCCAACTGGGCACCACTACTGATCATCTGGGAAAGACACGTAGTATCGGCGTGAGTCCTCGTCGAACTCCCACTTGAGCTCAAGCACGTCGTCTGGAACGGAGTCATCAGGCCCTGCATCTGGTTTGGAAGTAATCTGTGAGCCACTGGGACTCAGCAATCTCGCACCCTCGCGATCAAGACTATTTAAGCTTAATAGGTAAGGCAAAAGTAAATATGTGGAGCTGCAGCAAGCGACTAGCATATATGGTGGCTATCCTGTTCGCAAAAGAGAGCGAGAAGAGGAGGCAAAGCGCGAACGAGTAACTAGAGGGCATCCTGCGGCAAGCATTACTCCAACACCGTGTTCACTTCCCGGACTCTGCCGAGAAGAGACCATCACGGCAACTCACACAGTTGATTCATTTTAATTAAGTTAAGGTTCAAGTTATCTACAACCGGACATTAACAAATTCCCATCTGCCCATAACCGCGGGCACGACTTTCGAAAGTTCAAATCCCTGCAGGGGAGTCCCAACTTAGCCCATGACAAGCTATCACGGTCAACGAAGGAATAGACCTCCTCCCGAGACATTCCGATCAGACTCGGTATCCCGGTTCTACACGACACTTCGACAAGTTAAAACAAATCCAGCAACACCGCCAGAATGTGCCAACAAATCCCGATAGGAGCTGCACATATCTCGTTCTCAGGGCACACTCAGATTGTCCTAGGTACAGGTAGGCCAGCCCAGAGTTGCCCCTGGTGGCCACCGGCAGCTGACAGGTGGACCAACACTCAGAGGAGCACTGACCCGGGGGGGTTTAAATAAGATGACCCTCGGGCTCCGGAAACCCAAGGGAAAAAGAGGCTAGGTGGAAAATGGTAAAACCAAGGTTGGGCATTTCTAGAAAAGCTTTAATCAAGGCGAACTATCAAGGGGTTCCCATTATCACCCAACCGCGTAAGGAACGCAAAAATCCGAGACATAACACCGATATGACAGAAACTAGGGCGGCAAGAGTGGAAGAAAACACTAGGCGAGAGGCCGAGCCTTCCACCCTTTACCAAGTATATAGATGCATTAAGATAACAAGGCAATATAATGATATCCCAACAAGTAAATAATGTTCCAACAAGGAACGGTCTCCAATCTTCACCTGCAACTAGCAACGCTATAAGAGGGGCTGAGCAAAGCGGTAACATAGCCAATCAACGGTTTGCTAGGGCATGGTGGGTTAGAGGTTTGACATGGCAATTTTGGAGGCATGGTAAGCAAGTGGTAAGCATCATAGCATAGGCATAGCAAAAGAGCGCGTATCTAGCAAAGCAAAGATAGTAGTGACTTCGAGGGTATGATCATCTTGCCTGCAAAGTTGTCAAAGTTGACTGGATCCTCGAAAGCAAACTCAATGGGCTCCTCGTTAGCAAACTCGTCTCCCGGCTCTACCCAAACAAGACAAACAAGCACACGGAACGCAATCAACCACGTGCAAAGCTCAAACAATATGATGCAAAGATGGTATGCTATGCGGGATGCATTATGTGATGCATATGGAAGATTTTACAAGGAATGAATGAACCTGGCCTCAACTTGGAAATCCAAGTGTGCCACCGGAAATATGAGATGAAATCGCTTGAAAACGATATAAAGATCACCGGAATCGGAGTTACAGTTTGGAAATGGCAAGCTATTCAAATATGACCATGTTCTGCGATTTACAGCAAGTAGCCATCTAAATGCAACAAGATGAACATGCTACAACACCCAAACATGGCATCAAAATACATGGCAGGTATCCATTCATGATGCTTAACAAAAGACTAGCACTGAGCTACGGCCAATTCATCCAATAACAGGTTCAAACAAGCATGGCAAAAATGCATTTGGTAAACAGATTTCAGACTTAGTGAAATTAACACTTGTCTGGAATTTCAGATCAGATAGCACTCTTTGGAGCATGAATACAATATGCTACAGGACCTGAACATGGCAAAGTAAAGAATGGAATGGAGCTAATCAAAGAGCTTAACAAAAGTCCCTTAGTGACCTTGAGCCAAAAGGGATCAGAAGATACATTTGCAAGCATGTGAACATGGCAAAAACATAATCAGTTCTCAGACTTAGTGAAAACTGGAGCATGCTGAAACAGATATCAAGTAGGCATGTTTACGAGCTTGATGCACTCACTACAGAGCAAGTCATGACAAACTAAGCATACATCCATCAAGAATACACAAAATACAAGCTAGACATGGCAAGAACAATAACATAGCATGCACGGATCGACTACAACATCCTCGGCAAAATTGCTAACAAGTAGACAATCTGCCCAGATTCACGAAATGACAAAAGTAGAGCTCGATTGACTCAAGCTAGGGTGCTCCATAATTGCAAAAAAAAATACATGGATGGATAGAGCACTACAAGATTAACAAAACATCCTTACTGATCATCCTCAAAAGAGGCACGGATCACTAGGAAACAACATGAACATATGGCATAATCAGATAAACAGACCAAGGACTTGGTGGAAATGCTAAGTCCCTCAAATCAGCATTAACGAATGCACCACTTTGCAAGCTTGTGCTAGTCACCACACACATCACAAAAATACATGGGTTGCACCTCTGGATAGATGGCAAAACATATAACAAAACTCATGAAGAACTCCTGGGCATATCATGCACACAATAATCATGGCAAAAATGACAAATATCTAATTGGAGCAGCAGATCTGACAATTATCTCAAATAGCACTCTTCTAACAGCATTTCGGGAATCAAGATGAACTCAAATGAAAACGATGCACTGAGATGAAATGATGTGCTCTCTGAGACGAACATTTTGATATGCTATACACGCAAATCGGTTCTACGGATGCAAAGTTACGATGCGATGAACATAGCCAAAATAATTATGGTTAGGGACGGAAAGTCAACCGATCCGATCTAGATCTGGATGGTACTGTAGCGGGGCGCATTCTCCGAGGTTCGCCGGCGAGGAAGTGGAGCTCTGGCGAGGAAGTAGAGGCGGCGGGAAGGTCGGATCCGGCCCGGGACGCGGAAGCCGGCGATGGCGCATGGCGGCGACGCGCTCCGTAGGGCGGCGCGGCGAGGAGCTAGGCGGCGGGGCGGCGCCAAAGTGAGGCGCCGGCGTCGGGGTCGAAGGCGGCCGCGGTGGCGCGGCGGTGCCGACCGGCGAGAGCGGGCTCGGCCGCAGGGAAGAAGGCGCGAGGCGCGCGGGAAGCCACGGGCCCGGCGCGGCGAAGGAGAGGGCCCGCCTTGGGCCCGGCTGTCACGACCGGTTTTCCAATAAAAATATTTATTGAGAAACCAATCTTTTGAGTCCAGTATGAGAGAAATCCTCCTCACTGGTAGACAAATTCTTGATACAATAAGCCAGTAGCATAAAATATATTACAGGGTCGAACTACGGTTGCTCAACCAAATTATTACAAGCACGCCAATAATTATACATAATGGCAGACATGACACAGTGGTGTGGAGGCATACTACTGACTCGAGGATAGGGCGATGGTGGAGAAACACAGCGGGGAGAGAAATACAAGACTCTAAGTCTGTCATCTCATCGAGCGTCGAGGTGAGGCTCGATGAATTTATTTGGTAGCGGAAGCGGATATAAAACAGTGACCAAATCCAGGATCGCACGAGACTGACTGGGACTCCTCTAGGTGTCGGACTCGCTATCAAACTCTTCATCCATGAGATCGCCTTCGTCAGCATCTGGCCAAATCAACAAGCCAGTGAGTACTTTGAAAGTACTCGCAAGACAGTTCGGATGTAAGATATAACAAATGCATGCATGGATGCGTCATGAATAATTCACAAATGTACATTCAAAAATTAGCATAACAAGGTAAGTAAAAGGGAAACGGCAGTAGTCCGCCTGAAATCCCAACAACACTTAAATAACTACTGATCAGGTGTCTGAAGCGACGCCTCGAAAAGGTGAATAAATAAATATAAGGAAATGATGCCACAGTCGGGCGTCTTAGCGACACCACATAAAGGGCTTTAAAAGAAATACCACAGTCGGATGTCGGGGCGACATCACAGAAAGGGCTTTAAAAGAAATGCCACAGTCGGACGTCGGGGCGACATCACAAAAAGGGCTTTAAAAGAAATGCCACAGTCGGACGTCTGGGTGACATCACAGAAAGGGCTTTAAAAGAAATGCCACAGTCGGACGTCTGGGCGACATCACAGAAAGGGCTTTAAAAGAAATGCCACAGTCGGACGTCGGGGCGACATCACAGAAAGGGCTTTAAAAGAAATGCCACAGTCGGACGTCGGGGCGACATCACAGAAAGGGCTTTAAAAGAAATGCCACAGTCGGGCGTCTGGGCGACATCACATAAAGGGCTTGAAAAGAAAGTAAAATACAACAATGCCACAGTCGGACGTCTGAGCAACATCGCAGAAAGGGCTTTTATTCACAAGTAAATAATACTCATAATAAACATTTAATTCATGAGAATAAATGGGTTAGTCCATCCACAGGAATAATCATTTAACCGGAATTAGCACTCATGGATTCACCGGAGTCTCTGCCATCAAAACTGACATTTGATTAGGATAAGATAATATCGATCTAGGACAGGGAATAGATGATTTGGAGGAATATATGACTCTGCAGAGTTTGTACAAAATTTTTCCCACAGCCAACGGATTTCCGTAGTCACGAAGGACTAGTTCCGTTTACAGTATTTCGGAAGAAAACACTGCTAACCAGTACACACCCATCCTACCTCTTGATGCTAGGAATCACCCTAGACATCATCCAAGAAAAACTTTTGAGACGGGGAGATCACAATCTCGAATAGCATGGGATCAAATTTATATACGCGCGCTCTAAGGGGTGCCCCCCTCTTGGTCCCAACCGGAAACACCCATGCCCCCTGACCGGATGACTGGCTTTAATCCAGGGCCATGGAACCATCATCACGGCCTCTCCTTTTGGTGTGTACCAGAAAAGCAGTTTGCAACTTACTAAACCATATTCCTTGCGGAAAACATGTGGTAGTACAGGGAAGGAAATGAGAGGAACTGGACCGATACGGTTTGACACTGAAGTCACATAGTCTGGCATAAGACTGGCATGCTACGACACTGCCATCTTACCCATCCTCATGCCAACACATGGCCATTCATACTCACATCCATCCACTTATGGATCATCGAGCTCACTTACCTCAATATTGCATAAAATAACGTTCATCGATATGCTCCTCAACATGTCATGAAACTAACTAAATGCAAAACATGCCAAGACACTCATCATATCAAAAGTTCAAACATGCTTGCCTGGTTCAGAGTAGTCGGAGCCTAGTTCGGTGAAGTTCGCGGCTCCGTCACCTCCTTCGGTATCTACGGTATAAAGAAAATATATGCGCTATCGTAAATACCAAGGGGTGCACAAAAATTATTCCAAATATTTTTCAAATAAATCTGATAAAAAACTAGACAAAATTTTAAAGAGAACAGAAAAAGAATCAATCAAAAATACTTTTCTGCTTAAAAGTTATAAGGGTTTTTGTCCAGGGACTCATCTGTAATGAAACAGAAGATTTCCAGGGGCTAGCTTATAAAAACAGAAAACGCTTCGGCAGAAACTACGCCAGCCCAAAGGGAAAGCGCATTTGGCAGAAGGCGTTTTCAGAAAACGCTTCGTTTAGAAAGGACAGAGAGGCTGACAGTGGGTCCCGCCTGTCAGGTTTGAACTTTCAAAAAAAGGGGGAAACGAAGCTCGTCGGCGCCCGAGAGCCGCGGTGGTCGCCGGCGGCGATCCACGGCGAGGCAGGGGGATCGGAGTGTACCTCCGTGCTCAAGGCGCCATTCCACGTCGGTTGGTGGTGGTGGTGGTCGCCGACGAGTACCACGTCGACGGCGTGCCTGGCTCCGGCGGACGGTGGCTCGGGTGGTCGAGGGACTCGTCGGAGAGGGCTGCAGAGATCAAATTGAGGAGGGGGTTAGGCTCCTGGTATCTAGAGGGAGTAATTGACGGGGTTAGAGCGCCGGAGATGGCCTCACCGGAGCGAATCGTGGTGGAGGCCGAGGTGGATCGGGGCGGCCGGAGTTGGGGGAGGAGACCTCCTCGAGGTCCTCCTAGTGGCCTGGCGGGGCATTGGTGAGGAGTGGTGATGATGCGTGCACGAGGGTGAGCTCGGGGGCCCTTTTATAGGCGGCCCGAGGCGGTTGCCGTGAACGGGGGTCTCCGGCGAGTGATTACGGCGGTGCTGTGGATGTGCAGTGGGATTAGGGGCTTGGGCATCGTCGTTGAGGTCCACCGGTTCCATTTAGGTGCTAAACGGGCTGGGATTTGGTGCTATGGGCGAGCTCGACGGAACGGGGGTGGCGCGGCCCTTCGGCGGCAGGGAGCATGTTCCGTGCTTGCCGGGCCACGGCGACGGTGCCACGGGCGTGCGCTGGCATGGCAGGGACACGCGGAGAGCCAGGGGGTGTTGGGCGGCGCCGGGTGGCGTAGCGAGAGGGCTCGGGCCCTTGTTGGCCGCCACGGAAGGTGCAGCCACCGCAGAAGCTTCCAACGCCGGCGAGGCTCGTTGCTACCGACGCCAGGAATCGGCCAAGCGTGCATGCGGGGTGCTGGCCAGGGAGAAGAGGCTGCGTGTAACGCGCCAGGGCGCACTGTGGCCGCGTGACCGAGTCTGACGAAGGAAAAAATAACTGAATCTCTAAACTTTCTGAACTTGCAAAGGAACAGTGCAGCTCAGGTGTTCGACAGAATGTTTTTGGCCTCTGGGGATTTTTCCTTGAGCTGATTTTTGGTGGAGTGGCTTCTCATTGCTCCAGTAGGCTGCATGATTTTTGGTGGAATTTTTGGAGGAGTGTAGATATGAATTTCATCAAATTTGGCAAATCTGGTCCAAACTTGCAGAGACTGAATTTTGAAAAATTTGAAAAGAGGAGGAGTGGATCAAGATGGTTCTGGGTTGTGGGTACAAAGGACTATCCAGGAGAGTTGGTTTGAGGTCAAAACTCAAATGCAAAAGGGTACTTGCTTTGAAAATCACTCAGGCTCCAAATAATTTTCAGAATTGATTTGAGAGGAAAAATAATTAGAATAAAATCCAAAACTTGCTTGGATTAGTTGGGACAGAGAACTTAGGTTGATTACAAGGAGGAGGGGAGGTTTTGGAGGGGTTTCACCACATGGGCAAAATACAAAGTCATGGGTGGTTCTCAAGATATGAAAATCCCAAGTTTTTCATAGAGTTTCTTTTTAAAAGAAAAAGATTAAACTCCCAAAATAAATTTGAGAGGGAACCAACAGAGAAGAAGTTTCAAAAGATCAAACACCAAAGTTTGAAAAAGATAAAATCCTTGCCAAAGCAAAGGAAGTTTTTTAAGAGGAAGGTTTTCTGAAAAACAAAAAAAATTAAATGGCCTCTTTTCAAAAACCACAAAGTTTTTGATAAAAACCAAATTAAAATTTTGGAGTGTCACACCGGCGGGCCACGGCAGGCGCGGGACGGCGATGTGGGCGCGCCCGGCCATGTGGCGGCGGCTCGTTGGTCGGCGGTGGTGGGCGGACGTGTCCGGCCCGATTCGGACATGTCCGGCGGCGAGGGGAGCTGATTTTTAGGGTTTCGGGGGAGAAGGAGATCCGGATTTCGGAGGGGGTCTTTATATAGAGGTAGAGGGAGCTAGGAGTGTCCAAATGAGGTGCGGTTTTCGGCCACGCGATTGTGATCGAACGCTCTAGATGATGGAGAGCGTTTTGGTGGGTTTTGGGCCAAAATGGAGGGGTGTTGGGCTGCAACACACACGAGGCCTTTTCGGTCCCTCGGTTAACCGTTGGAGCATCAAACAAGGTCCAAATGGTACGAAACTTGACAGGTGGTCTACCGGTGGTAAACCAAGGCCGCTTGGCAAGTCTCGGTCCAATCCGGAAATGTTAAATCCCCACACACAAAAGAAAGGTAGAAATGACCACCAGAGGAGAACGGAGCGCCGGAATGCGAAACGGACAACGGGGAAAATGTTCAAATGCATGAGATGAACACGTATGCAAATGCAATGCACATGATGACATGATATGAGATGCATGACAACGATAACAACACACGGAGACAAAAACCCGAACCCGAGAAAATAAAATAACTTAACGCCGAAAACGGCAAGAGTTGGAGTACATATTGGGAAAATCATATCCGGGGTGTTACAACACTCCACCACTACGAAAGGATCTCGTCCCGAGATCTAGGACTTAAAGAACGCCGGGTATTCAGAACGGAGGTGATCCTCGCGTTCCCAAGTAGCTTCACGGTCGGAATGGCGTGACCACTTGACTTTGAGGAATTTGATTGACTTGTTGCGAGTCTTTCGTTCAGTCTCTTCAAGAATATCAACGGGGTGCTCACGATAAGAGAGATCTTCTTGGAGCTCAATGTCCTCGAAGTTGATGGTGCGGTCAGGAGTCTTGAAGCACTTTCGGAGCTGAGAGACATGGGACACGTCATGCACATTTGCAAAGTTTGAAGGAAGCTGGAGTTGATAGGCGAGATTGCCTCTCTTGCTGACGATCTTGAAAGGTCCCACGTATCTGGGGGCAAGCTTCCCTTTGATACCGAAGCGGCGAGTACCTTTCATTGGAGAGGCGCGGAGGTAAACATGATCTCCGATCTCGAAAGCCAAATCCCGGTGCTTACTATCATAGTAGCTCTTCTGGCGTGATTGGGCTGCTTTGAGGTTATCTCGAATGACTTTGCACATCTCCTCTGCCTCTGTGATTAAGTCATTACCCAAAAGCTGACGTTCACCGGTTTCAGACCAGTTGAGAGGGGTACGACACTTCCTGCCATACAGAATTTCAAATGGGGCCTTGCCCGAACTTGCTTGAAAACTGTTGTTGTAGGAGAATTCAGCATAAGGAAGACAATCCTCCCACTTCATGCCGAAGGAAATCACACAAGCCTTGAGCATATCTTCAAGAATCTGATTGACATGCTCGACTTGACCACTAGTTTGAGGATGGAAAGCTGTGCTAAAGCGGATGTTGGTGCCCATGGCCTTCTGGAAAGATTCCCAAAACTTGGAGGTAAAGATGCTACCACGGTCTGAAGAGATCACTTGTTGAATACCGTGCAGCGAGACAATTCGAGAGGTATAGAGTTCCGCCAATTGAGCTGCAGTGATTGACTCTTTGATAGGCAGAAAATGAGCCACTTTAGTGAGTTTGTCGATGACAACGAATATAGCATCATTGCCACGCTTGGACTTTGGAAACCCAGTCACGAAGTCCATCTCAATGTGGTCAAACTTCCATTTTGGAATGGCAAGAGGTTGGAGGAGACCAGCTGGCCTTTGGTGTTCTGCCTTCACTCTTCCGCAGACATCACATTCATTCACGAACTGAGCAATCTCGCGCTTCATTCGAGTCCACCGATAAGCCTGCTTGAGGTCCTGATACATCTTCGTGCTCCCAGGGTGGATGGAGAGGAGAGAATTGTGAGCCTCGTTCATGATCACTTTATGAAGGTCACCTTTGGGCACAACAATACGATCCTCGAAGAAGAGAGTATCCTTGTCATCAAGGCGGTAGCACTTGTACTTGGGTTGACTCTTGGCAATCCCAATATTCACCTTTTTCACCATAGCATCAAGAAGCTGGGCTTGGCGAATCTGGTCTTGCAAGGTAGGAGAGACTTGAAGGTTGGCGAAGAAACCTTGAGGAACAACTTGCAGATTAAGTTTGCGGAAAGCTTCACAAAGCTCGGGTTGATAAGGCTTGAGAATCAGACTGTTGCAATAAGCCTTCCTGCTCAATGCGTCAGCAATCATATTGGCCTTGCCTGGAGTATACTCGATACTCGGATTATACTCTTGAATCATTTCGACCCATCGAGTCTGCCTGAGGTTGAGATTAGGCTGAGTGAAGATGTACTTGAGACTCTTGTGATTAGTGAAAATGTCCACTTTTCTTCCCAATAAGAGATGTATCCAAGTCAAAAGAGCATGCACAACTGCCGCCAACTCGAGATCATGAGTGGGGTAGTTCTTCTCGTTGGGCTTCAACTGGCGAGAGGTATAAGCCACAACTTTATTCTCTTGCATCAACACTGCGCCAAGACCTTGGAGAGAGGCATCGCAAAAGACCTCGTACGGTTTGGATTCATCAGGAGGAGTCAGAACTGGAGCAGAGACCAATTTCTCTTTCAAAGTGTTGAAAGCAATGTCACACTCCAGAGACCAAACGTACTTGACGTGCTTCTGGAGAAGATTTGAGAGAGGCTTCACGATCTTTGAAAAGTTTTCAACGAATCTTCGACAGTAGCTTGCGAGACCGAGGAAGCTGCGGAGTTGCTTCACGTTCTGAGGTGGTTCCCAATTCACAATTGCAGACACCTTCTTAGGATTCACCGCAATGCCCTTGGCAGAGATGATATGACCAAGACAAAGAACCTCATCGAGCCAAAATTCACACTTGGAGAACTTGGCGTAGAACTTGTGTTCCCTGAGCTTATCGAGTACCAAACGCAAGTGCTTGGCATGATCTTCCTTGTTCTTCAAAAAAACCAGAATGTCGTCGAGATAGACCAAAACGAAGTCATTGGTGTAGGCGTTGAAGATGAAGTTCATCATGCGAGAGAAAGTCGGAGGAGCGTTGACGAGGCCAAAAGACATGACAGTGTATTCATATGAACCAAAGCTTGTCCTGAAAGCCGTCTTGGGAATATCTTGCTCACGGATTCGAATCTGATGATAACCCATACGGAGATCAAGCTTGGAGAATACTTGGGCACCTTTGAGTTGTTCGAATAGCTCGTTGATGTTGGGAAGTGGGTATTTGTTCTTGATGGTCTTCTTGTTCAATGGACGGTAATCAACACAAAGTCGGTCCGTTCCATCCTTCTTCTTCACAAAAAGAAAATCACAACCCCACGGAGAAGAACTAGGCCGGATGAGACCCATTCTCTCTTGAACATCGAGTTGCTTGTTCAGCTCCTTCAACTCTTCAGGTCCGAGCTTGTAAGGACGCTTGCACACAGGTTCCGTACCCGGCTCAAGATCAATGACGAATTCAACTGGCCGGTGCGGAGGCATTCCTGGAAGCTCTTCTGGAAAGACGTCTTGATATTCGCAAACGACTGGAATTTGCGAGATAGCATCCAGTTCACCCTTCTCATTGAGAGAAAATAGACGGATGGTATCATCACGAGCGGCAAAGACAATTACATCCTCAGACGAATGAGTCAATTGAATCTGCCTGGCTGCACAATCAAGATGCGCCTTGTGCTTAGAAAGCCAATCCATTCCGAGAATAAGATCAATATCCGAGTTACCAAGAACCGTTGGAGAAGCCAGAAACTTGTAGTCACCCAAGGTGATAGTAACATCCGGAACGATGGAGTCAGCATGCATGCGCTTACCGGGAGAGACAACTGCTAACGGACTAGGCAAAACTTGCGAAGTCAATTCATGCCTAGATGTAAACGGTCTTGAGATGAAACAATGCGATGCACCAGTGTCAAAAAGAACTTTAGTTGGAATATCGTTAACAGGAAGGTTACCCATGATGACATCTGACGAGTCCTCTGCCTGAGCTGCATTCATCAAGTTGACCTTGGCGTGCTTGGGGTTATGCTTGACCACAGCTGTACTTGCCGATCTCACAGGAGGAGGAGGAGGGAGACGCCTCTGATTGAAGCATTTGTTGGCATATTGACCCTTCTGTTGGCACTTATTGCACGTGACCTCTGAAAGCGGACGGTGATATGGAGCACTCGATCTTGGAGCTTGAGACGAAGTCTTGTTCTGAAAGCCAGGGTTGGGTGGGTGGGAAGATCCACTTCCACCTTTGCTCTTCTGCTGATACGGCTGACGAAACAGAGGAGGAGGAAGCCAATACTTCTGCTGCTTGGCCACTTGAGTAGAGGAAGAAGGAGTAGCATCTCTGACTCGCTTCTTGGAAGCATCACACCTCAGTTGAGCGGCCTCTTGCTTCAATGCCATGTTGTAGAACTCATCATACCTCAAGGGCTCAAAGAGAACAAGAGCTAGCTGAATTTCTTCTCTGAGACCACCCCTGAACTGGTATATCATGCTCTTCTCGTCAGGGACGTCCTGCTTAGCAAAGCGGGCGAGCTTCTAAAACAACTTGTTGTAGTCATAGACAGACAACGAGCCTTGCTTCAAGTTGCGGAATTCCTCACGCTTGCTTTCAACCACGCTTTGAGGAATATGATGAGCTTTGAAATCTTGACGGAATTCATCCCAGGTAATCACACGGCCTCCTCTAGAATCCTTGTACTACTGGAACCATTCTGTAGCTTGATCTTTGAGTTGGAAGGAAGTGAACTTGACGAAGTCCTCAGGCCTGACGTTACTGCACTCGAAATGCTTGCACAGATCCACGAGCCAATCGTCAGCATCAGTTGCCTCAACACAATTGGTGAAAGTCTTTGGCCCGTTAGCAAGGTACTGGTTGAGTGTAGCAAAGTGATTCTGATTGTTGCCTTGGTTCGCTTGATTGCGCTCTTGAAGAATTTGCACGATCAACTGTGTGTTTGCATTGGTTGCGGCCATCACAGCTTGCCATGCCTCCGGAGGAGGTGGAGGTGGTGGCGGATCCTGATTCTGATTCTGATTGGTGCTCTTAGCGGGAGCCATCCTGAAGAGGGTGACAACCGTTAGCACATTGATAGACAAAATGAAGCTGAATCAAACGGGTTGAAATTGCAACATAAAGTCTTCACATCCGAACATAAGAACGAATGCATTCCAATTAAAATGGTCACATATCCATAAATTGAGAAGCCACTTAGAATTTAGGTAGAGAAATAAATCAACAAGGTACGGATCAAGAACGAATAATCGGTAAGAAATCCCAATCTCAAACCAAATATTCGTGGAAGAAGAGCTAGAGCTACAAGAATTCCCACCTATGAAACTCCCGAACCTTTCCGGTTATGCAATCAGGTGTTGGGGATACAGGGGAAGCATAATATCTCACCCAAATCTAGCAAATCCTACATCCAGCTGTATCCATCCTTCAACACATAACCGAGAAAACTTCGGAAACCATCTACCTCAACCTTTGAAAAGCATCCGTTATACAAGTTATGGCGATACTCCCGAACTCCCGCCCCAGTACTGGGTGGCGTCAAGGTTATCTCACCAACGAACTGCATAAAAGAGATTTTTGATGTCAGCGTACTAAACTCAGGTATTCCAGAACTGCAACGATAAAATTGTGACGACAACACCTCGGAGCTCAACTCCCCGGGACACTGCCACAACCCCTAAAGACAGGAGGCACCAAGAACAATGTTCTCTTCACAAAACCATCGGAACGATTCCAAGATACCCGCGTGATCCTAAATTTTTTTAGTGAAATTTGAGAAGAGAAGAGTCAAAACTCTACGTCAGGATGCCTTACCAGAGCATGAGGAGACCAGGGAGTAAAAAGAATTCCTAAAGTCTCCGATATATAATTCCTAAATGACTCAAAACATTTTTTCTAGACACAACTCGGCCGCTAAAAACGATCAAGCAATGGGGCTCCAAGGTCGGGGAAGGCTCTTATTACCAACTTGTAACGCCCTCGATGCGGCTATAGCTCCCACGTGTCGAGGCACGACTTAGAGGCATAACCGCATTGAAAGCAATGTCGCAAGTTAGGCAATCATCACAACATCCCATGTAATATAGATAATAAAAGGGGAGATACATAGTTGGCTTACACTCGCCACGTCAATCAAAGTACATAAATAGCATTACAACACTCAAGCACTCATGGCCTGACTACGGAGCCAAAATAAAAGATAACCCAACATGCGACACGGTCCCGATCGTCCCAACTGGGCACCACTACTGATCATCAGGGAAAGACACGTAGTATCGGCGTGAGTCCTCGTCGAACTCCCACTTGAGCTCAAGCGCGTCGTCTGGAACGGAGTCATCAGGCCCTGCATCTGGTTTGGAAGTAATCTGTGAGCCATTGGGACTCAGCAATCTCGCACCCTCGCGATCAAGACTATTTAAGCTTAATAGGTAAGGCAAAGGTAAATATGTGGAGCTGCAGCAAGCGACTAGCATATATGGTGGCTATCCTATTCGCAAAAGAGAGCGAGAAGAGGAGGCAAAGCGCGAACAAGTAACTAGAGGGCATCCTGCGGCAAGCATTACTCCAACACCGTGTTCACTTCCCGGACTCTGCCGAGAAGATACCATCACAGCAACTCACACATTTGATTCATTTTAATTAAGTTAAGATTCAAGTTATCTACAACCGGACATTAACAAATTCCCATCTGCCCATAACTGCGGGCACGGCTTTCGAAAGTTCAAATCCCTGCAGGGGAGTCCCAACTTAGCCCAGGACAAGCTCTCACGATCAACGAAGGAATAGACCTCCTCCCGAGACATTCCGATCAGACTCGGTATCCCGGTTCTACAAGACACGTATCCCGGTTCTACAAGACACTTCGACAAGTTAAAACAAATCCAGCAACACCGCCCGAATGTGCCGACAAATCCCGATAGGAGCTGCACATATCTCGTTCTCAGGGCACACTCAGATTGTCCTAGGTACGGGTAGGCCAGCCCAGAGTTGCCCCTGGTGGCCACCGGCAGCTGACAGGTGGACCAACACTCAGAGGAGCACTGGCCCGGGGGGGGGGTTTAAATAAGATGACCCTCGGGCTCCGGAAACCCAAGGGAAAAAGAGGCTAGGTGGAAAATGGTAAAACCAAGGTTGGGCATTGCTGGAAAAGCTTTAATCAAGGCGAACTATCAAGGGGTTCCCATTATCACCCAACCGCGTATGGAACGCAAAAATCCGGGAACATAACACCGATATGACGGAAACTAGGGCGGCAAGAGTGGAACAAAACACTAGGCGAGAGGACGAGCCTTCCACCATTTACCAAGTATATAGATGCATTAAGATAACAAGGCAATATAATGATATCCCAACAAGTAAATAATGTTCCAACAAGGAACGGTCTCCAATCTTCACCTGCAACTAGCAACGCTATAAGAGGGGCTGAGCAAAGCGGTAACATAGCCAATCAACGGTTTTCTAGGGCATGGTGGGTTAGAGGTTTGACATGGCAATTTGGGCGGCATGGTAAGCAAGTGGTAGGCATCGTAGCATAGGCATAGCAAAAGAGTGAGCATCTAGCAAAGCAAAGGTAGTAGTGATTTCGAGGGTATGATCATCTTGCCTGCAAAGTTGTCAGAGTTGACTAGATCCTCGAAAGCAAACTCAACGGGCTCCTCGTTAGCGAACTCGTCCCCCGGCTCTACCCAAACAAGACAAACAAGCAAACGGAACGCAATCAACCACGTGCAAAGCTCAAACAATATGGTGCAAAGATGGTATGCTATGCGGGATGCATTATGTGATGCATATGCAAGATTTGACAAGGAATGAATGAACCTGGTCTCAACATGGAAATACAAGTGTGCCGCTGGAAAGATGAGATGAAATCGCTTGAAAACAATATAAAGATCACCGGAATCGGAGTTACGGTTTGGAAATGGCAAGCAATTCAAATATGACCACGTTCTGCGATTTACAGCAAGTAGCCATCTAAATGCAACAAGATGAACATGCTACAGCACCCAAACATGGCATCAAAATACATGGCAGGGATCCATTCATGATGCTTAACAAAAGACTAGCACTGAGCTACAGCCAATTCATCCAATAACAGGTTCGAACAAGCATGGCAAAAATGCATTTGGTAAACAGATTTCAGACTTAGTGAAATTAACACTTGTCTGGAATTTCAGATCAGATAGCACTCTTTGGAGCATGAAAACAATATGCTACAGGACCTGAACATGGCAAAGTAAAGCATGGAATGGAGCTAATCAAAGAGCTTAACAAAAGTCCCTTAGTGACCTTGAGCCAAAAGGGATCAGAAAATACATTTGCAAGCATGTGAACATGGCAAAAACATAATCAGTTCTCAGACTTAGTGAAAACTGGAGCATGCTGAAACTGATATCAAGTAGGCATGTTTACGAGCTCGATGCACTCACTACAGAGCAAGTCATGACAAACTAAGCATACAGCCATCAAGAATACACAAAATACAAGCTAGACATGGCAAGAACAATAACATAGCATGCACGGATCGACTACAACATCCTCGGCAAAATTGCTAACAAGTAGACAATCTGCCCAGATTCACGAAATGACAAAAGTAGAGCTCGATTGACTCAAGCTAGGGTGCTCCATAATTGCAAAAAAAGACATGGATGGATAGAGCACTACAAGATTAACAAAACATCCTTACTGATCATCCTCAAAAGAGGCACGGATCACTAGGAAACAACATGAACATATGGCATAATGAGATAAATAGACCAAGGACTTAGTGGAAATGCTAAGTCCCTGAAATCAGCATTAACAAATGCACCACTTTGCAAGCTTGTGCTAGTCACCACACACATCACAAAAATACATGGGTTGCACCTCTTTATAGATGGCAAAACATATAACAAAACTCATGAAGAACTCCTGGGCATATCATGCACACAATAATCATGGCAAAAATGACAAATATCTAATTGGAGCAGCAGATCTGACAATTATCTCAAATAGCACTCTTCTAACAGCATTTAGGGCATCAATATGAACTCAAATAAAAATGATGCACTGAGATGAAATGATGTGCTCTCTGAGACGAACATTTTGATATGCTATACGCGCAAATCGGATCTACGGATGCAAAGTTACGATGCAATGAACATAGCCAAAATAATTAGGGTTAGGGACGGAAAGTCAACCGATCCGATCTAGATCTGGATGGTACTGTAGCGGGGCACGTTCTCCGAGGTTCGCCGGCGAGGAAGTGGAGCTCCGGCGAGGAAGTAGAGGCAGCGGGAAGGTCGAATCCGGCCCGGGACGCGGAAGCCGGCGATGGCGCGTGGCGGCGGCGCGCTCCGCAGGGCGGCGCGACGAGGAGCTAGGCGGCGGGGTGGCGCCGGAGCGAGGCGCCAGCGTCGACGTCGAAGGCGGCCGCGGTGGCGCGGCGGCGCCGGCCGGCGAGAGCGGGCTCGGCCGTGGGGAAGAAGGCGCGAGGCGCGCGGGAAGCCACGGGCCCAGCGCGGCGAAGGAGAGGGCCCGCCTTGGGCCCGGTGGGCCGCGGCGGGCACGGAACGGCGATGTGGGCGCGCCCGGCCACGTGGCGGCGGCTCGTTGGTCGGCAGCGGTGGGTGGACATGTTCGGCCCGATTCGGACACGTCCGACGGCGAGGGGAGCAGATTTTTAGGGTTTCGGGGGAGAAGGAGATCTGGATTTCGGAGGGGGTCTTTATATAGAGGTAGAGGGAGCTAGGAGTGTCCAAATGAGGTGCGGTTTTCGGCCACGCGATCGTGATCGAACGCTCTAGATGATGGAGAGGGTTTTGGTGGGTTTTGGGCCAAAATGGAGGGGTGTTGGGCTGCAACAGACACAGGCCTTTTCGGTCCCTCGGTTAACCGTTGGAGCATCAAACGAAGTCCAAATGGTACGAAACTTGACAGGCAGTCTAGCGGTGGTAAACCAAGGCCGCTTGGCAAGTCTCGGTCCAATCCAGAAATGTTAAATCCCCACAAACAAAAGAAAGGTAGAAATGACCATCGGAGGAGAACGGAGCGCAGGAATGCGAAACGGACAACGGGGAAAATGCTCGAATGCATGAGATGAACTCGTATGCAAATGCAATGCACATGATGACATGATATGAGATGCATGACAACGATAACAACACACGGAGACAAAAACCCGAACCCGAGAAAATAAAATAACTTAACGCCGGAAATGGCAAGAGTTGGAGTACATATTGGGAAAATCATATCCGGGGTGTTACATGGCTGAGGCATGGAGGAAAGAGGCATGGGAGCAGGTGGGGCTTCGCGAGGAGGACGAGAGGGAGCGGGGGAAAGAGAGGCTGACGTAGGGGAGAAGGGGATCGAGCAGGGCTCCCTGGTGCGATGCGTGTAAGTGTGGCGGCGCGAGGGGAGGGAGATGGGGAGTGGATCGAGAGAGAGGAGTCGGGCTCCCTGGTGTCTAGGGTTACCACGGGTCGTGCTGGCCCAGGGAGGTTTGGTCCGGTCTGGGTTGTAGATGGGCCAGCCAGCTGGGCTCTGCTCTCTTTCTCTCTCAATTCCCTTTAACAGAAAGCATAGAGAGGATAAAAAGGAAAAGGAGGGGTTAGAGAAAGAATTTGGGCATGCGGTTAAATTTCCAGCACTCATAAAAATGAGTTTGTTCTGAGAAAATGCATTTGGCACCGCTTGGAAGGATTGCATTCGAACATATTTGAATGTGATTCAAATAAGTTTGAATTAGGAAAACATTTTTGGAGAGTCCAAAAATGTTCAGAATTTTTGTGGAGATCAGGAAAGCGATGAAAGAAATTATGGGCAAAGTTTGAGGAGCAAACTTGAAGCAGAAAAGACATAGGAAATATTTGCACGTGTGTTATGGTTAATTCCAAAAGAATGGAATATTCATTATAGCTCCCTAATTTTGGGAGGATATGTTGTAAAGAGAATCACCATGTGAATTCCCTCAGTTTAAATGGACCAAACATCCATGCAATTTATTTAGTTGAGTTTTAGTTAGCTTTGAGAAAAAGATGGCATGATGCGATGCAAATGATGCTGTGATGCAAAGCAACAAACAAAAAAAACACATGACAACAACAAAAAACATGGAAGCCGACTGGAGCATCTGTCTTGGGGCATCACAACACTCCACCACTTCGAGAGGATCTCGACCCAAGATCTAGGATGGCACCGGAGAGAAAACGAAAGAGGAAGAGAAGAGGTAAGATTAAGTTGCTTCTTTGACAAACGAGTGAAACCAAAGAACCTTGAGAGGTTAAAGCATTTCGAGAAAAGAATACAACAGAGATGATCGAAGTTGAAAACACTCTGTTAGAAAAGAGGAACACGAAACAGTACGGGAACCTTGTAGGTTCAAAGACATGAATGAAGGGCTCCAGTGACAAGGACAAGTAACCACTCTGGTTAAAACAAGATAGCGAAGGAATAAGATTGATATAATTTGAGCAGCACTCCGACTGAAAATTGAAGGAATTGCACATGATTTTGGCAAGAAGAGAGGATACTTGATGAAATCAACAACACACTGCCTCCGGAACTATTGAAAGAATGGTACAAGGGTTAAGAAAGATTTTCAGACAGCACTCCGGTTGAGAAGGGAGGCAAAACTTGATAAGATGAAAAGAATTTGAGCAGAGGACACAACACTCCGGTTAAATGGATAAGCATGAAAGAACACGATCCTCACAAATTGAGATGATGATTGAGGAGAGCAACATCACAATGCCTCTGGAAGAAATGAAAGAATGGAATTAAAGGAACAGAGAAGAAAACAATATCTTCTACCTCAAATGAGCTTGAAAAAAAATCTTCAGGAGAAGGGTCAAACGGAGTTGTTGGGAAAATCAACAACGAAAAGAGTAAGCTTGTAGTGGGTTTATGGAAAACTTCTCAAAACTATGAGGTGAAATTCTGCCACTAAAGAAAAAAATAGATTGGATTGATAGGAACAAGGAGACGAGAAACTTATTTCACCGGGAGGATGAATGAAGAACTTGGGTCATTTATAAGCACCATAAATAGTAACAATCCTTAGGGAAAGCTTTAGGTGAAATATCAGCCAAGATAACTCGAATGAAGAGATTGGTGGGTTTAATTATCTCATTCTTAACAACTTGCGAATCATGAAACACGAAGGGAAATTGTCAAGATTGACATAACACCACCTGAAAAGATAAGATAGAAAGAATAGCACTTTGGAATGCAAGATGAAGAATACTTGAGCTCCTCTGAAAAGAATCTTGATGAGCACTTCAAGAAGGAATTAAATCCTTGGTGAACCATCATGTAGAACCTCCATGAAGAACTCCGGTAATGAAAGAATGATCAAAAATAAGTGAAGGATGAAAGAATAAGATTGAGGCCTTGCAATGATTGGATGAAGCTTTGCTACGAGATAAAGTGGAAACTTGGAACTCCGGAAGAAAATAATTGAATCACCTCAAAGAAAACAAGAATAAGATTTACTGTATGTTTATCCTTCATCCACTTAACTTGATGATAAGCAACGGTTTTGGCATACTACTCATTCTCGTAGAAAGGATTAAGAGAGATATAGCGTAAACTTGGGAAGGTCTTCAACGAACCACCGGTATGATTGAAACAACGAATAAATTGATATGATAACGAAGGAAAAGAAATCTTGAGCAAACCATCGTAAGAATTGGAAATGAACGAAGTAAAGGGATGAATCACCGGTAAGAATTAGAAAAGGAATGAATATATATGAAGGAATTTAGATACATGATAATGAATAGATCATGATCTGATTAGAGAACATTTGAATGATGCACCGGTAAGATTTGGAGAACGAGAGCTGAAAGCTGGAATGAATAATTCTAAGATGATGGGCTCCGGAGAATCAAACTGAAAAGGCTCCTGATTTGCTCCGGAAGGGTGAAAAGAATTCTCACAATCGAAAACAATTATAAGAGGATGGCATCAAGCTAGAACCATGAATCTTCACGAGAACGGAGCAAGATTTAAGAGAAACTCTTCTTCAGTCTTCAAAAGTAGAGAATGATGATGGGAAACACCACCATGAATTGTTGAGATACTCCGGGATGGAAATTAGAAAGGTTGAACCAACGATGAAAATAATTTGAAAGATCTTGGAGAAACCATCTGACTGATGATAACTCATTCTTACGTCAAACTTTAGAAGATTTGAGAATAGCTCTGAGAAAATAGAAGAGTCAGGTAAGATCCTGGGAAAGACCTGTGGGTTAGGGCCCACTCAAAGAAACACCGTTGAACGATTACTTGAAAGGAGATTGCACCGGTTGAATTAAATGGCTTGAATGAGATAACAACCTTGAGATAGCTTAAGGAAATTAGCAATATAAACGCGAATCTCCTAAGATATCTTCAGCACTCTGGAACAATTGAATAGCGAGAAGTGAAAGATTAAGAGGTGCAACAGCATGGGAAAGCATTTGAACCGAGGAAAAGATATGATCAACAAAGCTTGAATTTAATCCACCAGAGAATAAAAAGAACGAAGAATGATGAACTTAAGCTCCCTTAGTATCTTCCTGAGAATCACCGGATAAGAACATTGACGGAAAAATGGAGAGACTTCACATCTATAAGATGGATACTTGATTAAGAAATCTGAGTCCTTGAAGAAAAAGGGTGGGAGGGTGGGAAAACAAAGGCAGCTTAGCGGATGGAACGAACACCATTGATAAGAACTGAAATTTGATCTCGCGAATGTTGAAATGATCGGATCCACATGAAAAGAAACACGCCGGTTGAGAAGAAAATGAGATGACAAACTCAATGATCAAGAAGGATTAGTATTCTCAAAGAAATATGAGAACACCGCTTAGAAGGAGACATGGAATCAACATTTGACATTGAAGCAACTCAAATACCACAACTGAAGAACAAAACAAAGTATTGGCTTGCAAAATAAGCCGGAAACAAACATATGATAGATCCCATATCGTATCATGTGTCTGTTGGAAAGATATTCTAGGAGCTACTTGAATTCCCACTTATAAACTCCCGAAACTTTCTGGTTATGCAATCAGGTGTTAGGGATACAAGGGAAGCATAATATCTCATCCAAAACTAGCAAATCCTACATCCAGCTGTATCCATCCTTCAACACGTAACCAAGAATCCTTCGGAGATCATTTACCTCAACCTTCGAAAAGCATCCGTTATACGAGTTATGGCAATACTCCCGAACTCCCGCCCCAGTACTGGGTGGCTTCGAGGTTATCTCACCAACAACTGCATAAAAGAGATTTTCGTTGTCGGCGAACTCAGGTATTCCAGAACTGCAATGATAAAATTGTGACGACAACACCTCGGAGCTCAACTCCCCGGGACACTGCCACAACCCCTAAATGTCAGGAGGCACCAAGAACAATGTTCTCGTCACAAAACCATTGGAACGATTCCAAGATACCCGCGTGATCCTAATTTTTTTAGTGAAATTTGAGGAGAGAAGAGTCAAAACTCTACGCCAGGAGGCCTCACTAGAGCGACGAAGGGACTGAGGAGTAAAAAGAATCCTACTCTCCAATATATATAATCCTATAAGACTCAAAACCTTTTTCTAGACTCCACAACGTCAGCGATTTGATCAAGCAGGGGGCTCCTAAGTCGGGGAAGGCTCTGATTACCAAGTTGTAACAACCACTATGCGGCTATATCTCCCACGTGTCGGAGCATGACTTAGAGGCATAACCGCATAGTAGGCATGTCGCAAGAGAGGTAGTCTTTACACATCCCATGCACTGAATAAGAAAGGGATAAAGAGTTGGCTTACAATTGCCACTTCACACAATACATGAATATAGCATTACATCATCAAGAATACAATCAAGGTCCGACTACGGAACCAACATCAATAAAGACAACCCCAAATGCTAGATCCCCGATCGCCCCGACTAGGCTCCACTATTGTTCAACGGGAAACGAAACGACACAACGAACACAATCTTCATTGAGCTCCCACTTGAGCTGGGTTGCGTCATCTGCACTGGTATCATCGACACCTGCAACTGGTTTTGGAAGTAATCCGTGAGCCACGGGGACTCATCAATCTCACACCCGCGAGATCAAGACTATTTAAGCTTATGGGTTGGAAAGGGTAGTGAGGTGGAGCTGCAGGAAGCACTAGCATATATGGTGGCTAACTTACGCAAATAAGAGCGAGAAGAGAAGCATGCAACGGTCGTGAACTAGATGTGATCAAGAAGTGATCCTGAAACTATAACCCATGAACCGTATTCACTTCCCGGACTCCGCCGGAAAGAGACCATCATGGCTACACACGCAGTTGATGCATTATAATTAAATTAAGTGTTAAGTTCTCTACAACCGGACATTAACAAATTCCCATCTGCCCATAACCCCGGGCACGGCTTTCGAAAGTTCAAAACCCTGCATGGGTGTCCCAACTTAGCCCATCACAAGCTCTCACGGTCAATGAAGGATATTCCTTCTCCCAGGAAGACCCGATCAGACTCGGGATCCCGGTTACAAGACTTTTCGACAATGGTAAAACAAGACCAGCAAAGCCGCCCCATCTGCCGACAAATCCCGATAGGAGTCGCACGTATCTCGTTCTCAGGGCACACCAGATAGGTCAAGCTACGAGTAAAACCAACCCTCGAGTTGCCCCGAGGTGGCCCCGTAGGCTGCCCGTTTCGGACCAACACTTAGAGGAGCACTGGCCCCGGGGGGAGGGGGGGTTTAAAATAAAGATGACCCTTGAGTCTGCAGAACCCAAGGGAAGGTATATGGTGGTAGGTAGGCAAATGGGAAAACCAAGGTTGGGCCTTGCCGGAGGAGTTTTATTCAAAGCGAACTGTCAAGGGGTTCCCATAACACCCAACCGCGTAAGGAACGCAAAATCAAGGAACATAACACCGGTATGACGGAAACTAGGGCGGCAAGAGTGGAACAAAACACCAGGCATAAGGCCGAGCCTTCCACCCTTTACCAAGTATATAGGTGCATTAAAGTAAACAAGATATAATAATGATATCCCAACAATAACCATGTTCCAACATGGAACAAACACCATCTTCACCTGCAACTAGCAACGCTATAAGTGGGGCTGAGCAAAGTGCTAACATAGCCAAACAACGGTTTGCTAGGAAAGGTGGGTTAGAGGCTTGTCATGGCAATATGGGAGGCATGAAATAGCAAGTGGTAGGTATCGCGACATAGCAATAGAGCGAACAACTAGCAAAAAGATAGAAGTGATTTCAAGGGTATGGTCATCTTGCCTGAAATCCCGCAAGGAAGAAGAACGAGTCCATGAAGAAGACAAATGGATGGAGTCGAACGGATCCTCACAACTCCGGAATGAAATCGAAGCTAACGAGAGAAGCAACCCGGAAAGAAGCAAGCAACATAGTAAACAACCAAGCATAACATGGCATGATGCACAACCAAGTATGATGCATGTCCGGTTTAATGAGGCATGGCATGGCAAAGTGCACAAACAACACTACAAGTTAAGTGGAGCTCAATATGCATCGGGATGCATATTGACGGAACACCACATCAATTATTCGGTTCTCTCTCGATTATGTACCCAACAATATTAAATGTTGTTAAACATGGCAAGAGGTGAAGCATGAGTAAAATACACAATTAGGCATTTTAAATGAGGCCGGAAACATCAAACAACAATTCCGATGAAACCCCATATGCATTTAGCAATTTAAAGCAACAACAAATTAAACATTTTTAAATGTTATTATCATGATGTGGATGACATGTTGAAGTATATGCAATTTTAATGAAAATGATGATAAGAGCATTATGAAGCATTTGTCACCGTGGTGGAAAGAAAGGGTGCCACGACGACGAATCCGGAAATGATGCCACGGCAACATATCGGTTCCGGTAGCTCATGGAGATACCGGTGCAAAAGGAAAAGTGACGGAAGCATGTCAAAAGATGGTGGGGTGATCCCAGCTACCGGGTTCCCACGGGTGGACGACATGGCAATGAGGAGGAACAACTAACGTTCACAGGCGAATACAACATCTGAACATGCATCTCATACAACACGCATGCATTCGTCCACGGGTCATCGTCTCAGGGTTATTCCTTCGAAGCGTGCATTGTCGGAACGGATCAAGTTCGTAGAGGGAAGAAGGCGTTCTCGCGACAACGGTAGTGGAAGTAGTTGTTCACGACGACGGTAGATGTACACAACGACGTGGTGAAAGTAGTGGTACATGATCCGTAGATGTTCCGGGTCACAACGAGGATCTTGACGTCCACGGGGTTTTCGAGGATCGACGGCGTTCACGTTGTAGTCGGACTTGAGGAATGCACCGGTAGTTGTACGTTGGTCGAAGAGGAACTTGACGCAACTAGGATCTTCGCTGATCATCATTGTACTTGGAGTCCGGTGTGGTACTTGGTGAAATCCTCGAAGATGGATAGTGGTACTTGGCGTTTCGGTCCGCACTCGTTCGGGCATCCAAGGTCTTCGGCGCTACGGTAGTCGTACACACATTTAGAGAGGAACTCGGCATATCCATGTACTTGATGGTCTGGTGTGGTAGTCGTTCGGGCGTATGACAAAATGGTACTTGGCAGCCTTCGAAAACACCGGTCGTCACGGAACGCGTTCTTGGCAATACCGTAGGGCAGCAGGGTACTTGATGCATCCACGAAAAGGTCTTGGCGTCCTTGGCAGATGAAGACCGTGATGCGAGGATGGCTTGGGGTCGAACGGCCGAGACAAAGTGGTGCAGGAAGGCGAGGATGGCGCAAGAGCTTGAGGTCACGGGGCCCAGGCATGCGGCAGCACTGCACAACAATAGGCAGGCCATGGTCGGCAGCGAAGGAGGGGCCGGCCATGGTGGCAGGAAGGCGATGACAACGGGTAGCAGCGAAGGAGTGGGCACGACGAGGGAGGCGGGACGCGCGCAGCAGAGGCCTGGCTTCCTGGTGGTACTCTGGCGAAGACGGCCGGAGCGGCAGTGGTCGACGGGCGCGACGCAGCTGGAGGGCGCCACAGTGCGCGTGGGAACGGGGTAGCAGAGAGGCGCGGAGGCGCTGGAGGAGGGCGCCGGCAGCGGGCAAACTCCAGGGCGGCGGCCTGGTCGCGGGATGGAGCTTGGCTGCGCGAGATGGAGGAGAGGAGCGCTGGTCGTCGGCAAGGGCGACGGGGAGGTCCGGTGGTGAGCGAGAAGAGCAGCAGCAGAGCAGCTCGGGCACGGAGGCTGCTGCAATGGGAAGGAGGAGCGGGTTAGGAGGTGGCTGAGGCATGGAGGAAAGAGGCATGGGAGCAGGCAGGGCTTTGTAAGGAGGACGAGAGGGAGCGGGGGGAAAGAGAGGCCGATGAGGGGAGAAGGGGATCGAGCAGGGCTCCCTGGTGCGATGCATGTGCGTGTGGCGGCGCGAGGGGAGGAAGATGGGGAGTGGATCGAGAGAGGGGAGTCGGGCTCCCTAGTGTCTAGGGTTACTGCGGGTCCTGCTGGCCCGGGGAGGTTTGGTCCGGTCTGGGCTGTAGATGGGCCAGCCAGCTAGGCTCTGCTCTCTCTCTCTCTCTCTCAATTCCCTTTAACAGAAAGCACAGAGAGGAGAAAAAGAAAAAGGAGGGGTTAGAGAAAGAATTTGGGCATGCGGTTAAATTTCCCGGACTCATAAACATGAGTTCGTTCCGAGAAAATGCATTTGGCCCCGCTTGGAAGGATTGCATTCGAACATATTTGAATGTGATTCAAATAAGTTTGAATTAGGAAAACATTTTTGGAGAGTCCAAAAATGTTCGGAATTTTTGTGGAGATCAAGAAAGCGATGAAAGAAATTATGGGCAAAGTTTGAGGATCAAACTGGAAGCAGAAAAGACATGGGGAATTTTTTCAAGTGTGTTATGGTTCATTCCAAAAGAATGGAATATTTATTATAGCTCCCTAATATTAGGAGGATATGTTGTGAAGAGAATCACCATGTGAATTCCCTCAGTTTAAATGGACCGAAGATCCATGCAATTTGTTTAGTTGAGTTTTAGTTAGCTTTGAGAAAAAGATGGCATGATGCGATGCAAATGATGCTGTGATGCAAAGCAACAAACAAACGAAACACATGACAACAACGAAAAACATGGAAGCCGACTGGAGCGTCGGTCTTGGGGCGTCATAGTTAGATCGATAGGAAGGAATAGCTTCGTGTTATTTTAGTATGAACTCTAGGATAGATTGATCGGAAGAATAGCTTTGAGGTGGTTTCATACCCTACAAACAATTCCATCTTATGTACTCTGCTAGATAGGAACTTTGGAGTGATTCTTCGTTGCACGTTGAGGGACGGATATATGATCCAATTATATTAACATTGTTGAGAGATTGCGCTAGCAAAAGTACGGACCCTAGGCCTCATTTTCAAGCATTGCAATACCATTTTTGTGCCTGTTTACTATTTTCTACCTTGCTGTTTTTATTTATTCAGATTATAATAATACATTTCTACCATCCATATTACACTTTTATCACCATCTCTTCGCCGAACTAGTGCACCTATACAATTTGCCATTGTATTAGGTGTGTTGGGGACACAAGAGATTTCTTGTATTTCGTTGCAGGGTTGTTTGAGAGAGACCATCTTCATCTTACGCCCCCCACAGATTGATAAACCTTGGGTCATCCACTTGAGGGAAAATTGCTACTGTCCTACAAAACTTTGCATTTGGAGGCTCAACATGAGTCTACAAGAATAAAGTTGCATAGTAGACATCACCTACATGGAGTTTTGAACACTACTACACACCTATTTGGTTTGTAGGATTTATAAAATGCACCAACGTGCCATCTTCGATCTAAAATGATTAACATGGGCATTTGATTACAATCTAGAAACATGTAGCCTTCTTCAAAAGAGGTTGGATTGGATGAAAAATTCCCTAAGAAAACTAGTACAGATGAATCCGAAGGAGAAATGCTTATGGATTGTAACCATATGAATGAAGCAACCAATATGGGGTGGGGGTGTATGTCTTGAAACCCTCCAAAATTCCTTCAGAAATCATAGTACAGAAAAAGGTGCAAAAAATTGAACTCCCTTATGGTTAACATTTAACCAGAAAGGAACATCACCTCTATATACAGCTTCTTCAGGCACAAAAAGCATCTCAGGCAATTGACAACTTGGTCCAGGTTGGGGCTGACAGATTCTAGTGCCAAGACCTTCACTGTGCCCAGAATCTGGGTGAAGCTTTGCTGGATGACATATGAACATACATCTTCAAAACTAGAAATAATGTTATCAACAAGGAGAGGTATAAGGCGTCTGTTGTACCTGAAAGTAGTAGTATTTGACAGACGAGTAGCCCACCACTGTCAATTTCGGCACATAAATGACATTGATTCTTGTTGGACCTTGTTGATCAACTGCAAGTAATCTCTCAAGTGAAGGTGTGTCCTCAATGACCATATTGTGGTCCACCTTTTGTGATCTCTTGTTGCAGCACCAGCAACACACATAAATAGTCCAGAGAGTCCCGAAGGTGATGTGGAAGGTACTCGACCAATTCATTGCCTAAAGACGAAGGAACTCGAGCGTAGTATAGCTGCGGAGCAGGCGCTCCATGTCATCCTTTGGGATGCAGACGACGACGAGCTCGAGGTGCTTCAGTCATGGTAGAAAAAGAGTGTGCGCGTCATTTAGGAGGGGGGGGATGGCAGTTCATGAACTTGGCGAGGCACAACGTGGGCGCAAAGCGAAGCACGGACGTTGGCAGCGAGCGCATATGCCCATCATTAAAACTAAGCTTCTTGAGTTGATCTATGGCATGGGATCGGAACCACTCGTCAAGCTTGGCTTGGTCCTTGCCATTGGAACAGAACTTGCCCGTGATAAGGCCTCTGATTGGGCCATGGTGACTGCCGAGGATCTGGAAGAACGCATCCAAGCTTTTGCGATAGCCATGGCAGAGCTCATGGGCGTCGAGGAGGTTGATAGGGGTGAGGAGCCATAGGAGGCGTCACCTCCGGGAATGGGCGGTTGTCCTCGGCCCATATCTGATTGGAGGAGGGATATGATGACTCTCAACATATCATCGAGGAGGTTTCTAATGAAGTCTAGGCCTGTCGGAGTCGCTTGCGGTTCTTTCTTGACCCGCCTTCGCTTGTTGGCAGCCTCGTTCTCCACCTCGTCGGCGGCGAAAGAAACCTCTATCTCCATATTCACACCGTGCCCCGGTGTTTCAGCAGCCTCGGCGTTGCGACTCCCTTTGATGGGGCGCTTTGGCGGCATCCTCATACACTGACGGCTTTGAGGACTAAGAGCGGTGCCGAGGATGCGGGCGGAGAG
>NC_041386.1:399362872-399377982 GCF_002162155.2 Triticum dicoccoides
GTCGCACCATTAATACATACTAGTGGGAGTGAGGTGGGAGGCGATCCAAGGCTGTCTCGCTTCCTGGTCAGAGCGACTGCTTAATCTATGAATGAAATCTATGCTTAATTACTGAATTTTACTTGCAAAAATTAGATAGTGCTAGTGATTTTTAGCTGCATATTTTGACAAATCATAGTGTCTCTTGGCTTAGCGCCGAAGTCTGGCTTTAATTTGCATACTGTATTTAATCTGAACCATTTGCGTTGAAGAGATGCACAAATCCTGCGTTGAACAACTCACACGCTCCCTGATGAGCCTCTCGGTGAGCCTGCGCACCGGACCGCACTCGCACGCCTCCTGTTTAGTCAATCAGCTATCCGTACGACACCTCCTATAGACATTAAAACCAAGACACGTGGCATCATGTGAATGGTTAACAGAAAACACATGATTTGAATTATACAAATGTTTGACATATTAAAGTGGCAGCTATTTTTTCAAAATGCCTGTCGGAGTAAATGACCACGGGTTGTCTCATCAGCCTCCCATGGTGTTTCAAGACATCGGGGCCGGCTGCGCCCCTCAAGAATCAAAGACCAAAGCACCGCCCTCTTTTCGGCCGGCTGGTCCAAGCGGCCGGCTGCCTGAAGACGGCAATGCCCAAAAGACGACCTCGAGGTGGGCCGGCTCCTAGCAGGCGGCCTCTAGAGAGGCCGACTCCTAGAAGGCGGCCTCCAAAGAGGCCAACTCCTAGCACGCGGCCCCAATCACCATCATAGTTTGCACCACATTATGACAACAAGACAGGGTGTGGCTACAACGATGCCTGCCAGCCCCGAATCCAGGGCGGAGCGTGGCCACAGTGCGTCGTACGGGGCGGACATCCCTCGCCCGGCGTGGCACTGTTGCCATGCAACCTGTGACATCACCATGACAGAGAAGGCCGTACTCCCACTACAAGCTGTCAGTAAGGCCCTACCTGACAGTCAGAAGCCACATGGCGGCAAATTCGGACCAGTCGGCATGAGGGGAGGCTGACTCCCGACAGACGGCCCTCTCCTTCCTTCAGAGTTTGTGCGCCATTAACCAGAAGAGACGTGGAGTGGCTACATGAACGCCCGCCAGGCGGCAGCGCTGTAGCCACGCCGTCCCCGACAAAGCATGCATCATCAGCAGCATTGCCATAGTAATAAGCAGCTGGCGTGACCCACCAGCGGTGGGCGCGGCCTGTCGGCGAAGTACAGGATAGCCGGCGGGACCCACCAGGCGGCAGGCTTCGGCGGTCGGCGGAGAATCCGACACCTATAGACACTGATAGCCGGGCCCACACCTAGCTAGATTACCATTGTACCCCTGGGGGTTAGGCCTATATAAACCCCCGAGGGCACCCATGCAAAGGGTTCAGCCTCACTGAGACCTTGACACACCCACACACGCATATAGAGGGAGTAAGCTAGGGCTAGCCTTGTTCATCTCCCCCCTCTAGATAAACAGCTCAAGGAGCAAGCTTGTAGCCACCATTGTTGCTTGAGTGATCATGCAGAGACCCCGCAGAGCAGGAGTAGGGGTGTTATCTCCTAGGAGAGCCCCGAACCTGGGTAAGATTCACCGGCGGGCATGTTTGCGCCTTATCCCATTTCCTAGCAACGACGGCGTATTATTAGCCCCCTCCATGATAAGCCATCCGTTGGCATATGTCGCATGACACCCCTGACATTTGGCGCCCACCGTGGGGCTAGGTGCACCGTCGTCTAGAGATCTGTTCTAGACGGGAACCCTGTTCCTCCCTCGCAAGCGCAACCAGCCCGGCTCGCCCAATGGAATTTGCGCCGACACACTGCACGGTGCAGAAGTCGCCTGCGCGGCGGCCAACCTCGCGATCTTGTTGGCGAGTTCCGCGTCTCCACCAAGCCCGCACCCGATGCGGGAGCAGCCAGCTCCGAGAGCTGCTTCGTCGACCTTCTCGGCAAGCTTCACATTGCCAGCGATCCCGCCATTGACCTGGAGTCAGTTGGCTCCACCGATCCGATGCTTGTCAACACCGACACGGTTTCCTCCGACTCCTTCCCCACCAACGTGGTGGTCATCGAGGACCTGCTTCCTCGCGCGGAGAGCGGCGACAGCACTGTCCCAGAGGTGCTTGTCATTAGCCACAATGGGGCTTCCGGAGGAGCCGGCCAGGACCCATTGCAAGCGGCAAGGCGGGACCTGTCCACGCCCATTGCGGCAGCTGCAGATGCCGAGATGCTGGAAGCTTGCCACATCTCACTCGCGGAGAACGCCAAGAAGATGGCTACCATGAGACGCCTCCCCGAGGCCTTCCAGCGCGAGGTTGACCGCGCTGTTGGCGGCACGCCGACTGCTGCCAGGCCCAGCCGCGTATGCACGGTTCGACAGCGAACTGACACCGTCACAAGCATGTTTGGAGTAGACCGCCCAGTCTACGCCATGCCTATGGAGAACATACGCGCTTCCCAGGCGGTAGTAGACGAGCTGGACCACCTGGAGGGCGACGAGCATCGCTACATGATGGAGCATGTTCAATAGCTTATCGACGCGGTTGCCGCGCAACAAGAAGCCGACTGTCACACGGAGGATCCTAACCAGTGGGTTGAGAACCCGCCCATTCGCCAAGAGCATGGCACGACCTCCTAGACGCCAACAGACGGCGCCCGCGATAGACGAGACAAGGAGACGGCTGCCAGCCGTAGCCGGACTCGCATCACCATCGAGCGCGACCAAGACGGCCGCCCACGAGCAGTAGAATGACAGGGCGACCATCCGCCACATCCTCGAAGGGAGAGGCACGTTTCCACGCCGCCTGTTGATCACCCGACTCTCGGTGACCGGTTCGGCCGCCGAGAAGCAGTCGGAGAGAATGACGCCTTCCACCGGATCGACCGCCTTGCTTGATCCTTGGCACTAGAAGAAGAAGATGCAATGGGTCTGCCTTGTTTTGGCCCCTGCATTCGGGATGAGACCTTTCCCAAAGGGTTCTCGCTCCCAAGAGACACGCCCAAGTACAACGGCTCCGTGAGGCCGGAGGATTGGCTGGTGGACTATTCCACAGCCGTCAGCATAGCAAACGACATCAAGCATGTTGCCATGAAGTACGTTCCGCTCATGCTCCAGGGCACGCCCCGGACGTGGCTTAACAACCTCAAGCCCTACAACGTCAACAGTTGGGTAGATTTCACCGAAGTGTTCATCCGCAACTTCACCAGCAACTACAAGCGGCCTCCCAAGCCCCACCAGATCTCGCTGTGCGTTCAAGGCCTAGACGAGTCCACCCACGATTACCTGATGCGGTGGGCTGAATTGCGCAACTCTTGTGAAGGGGTGCACAAGGTCCAAGCAATTGAGTACTTCACTGCCGGGTGCCGAGAGGGCACCCTCCTCAAGCACCGACTCCTCTGCGACGAGCCTGCTACACTCAACGAGCTGTTAATCATAGCTGACAAATACGCCACTGTGGATTCCTCCATGAAGTCGGAGCTCCGAGTGGATGCTTCTGGGAAGGTGCTCCCTCCAGCTCCCAGGACGCCGGCCGCCGACAACAGTCGACGACAGCTACCGAACGACAACAAGCACAAAGCCCCGCAGCCGGCTTCCACCAGCCGGCAAGTGGCAACAGTCGGAGACCAACAACCTGAAGGACAACCACTCCCCAAGCACCAGAAGGGTGGCAAGCCTGCTTGGTTACCCGCCTTCTCCTACGAGCATACCCTTGATGCTCCCTGTAAGTTCCACAGCGGCGCGAAGCTGTCCAACCACACCACCCGGAAGTGCCATTGGCTCACCCGAATCTCCAAGGGCGAAGGACTGCTACCCCCTCCGCCTGATGGCCCGTCCAGTAGTCGATGCCGTTCAAGATGACTACCCCGAAGAGCATGGAGCCTATGTTGTCTTCGCCAGCATGGCGAACGATCGGCGCAGCCGGCGTCAGCAGCACCGAGAGGTGAATGCCGTTGCTTCAAGTGCTCCAGAATTCATGCATTGGTCTGAGAAGCCCATCAGCTGGAGGCGAGCAGACCACCCGGAGGTGATGCCCTCTCCGGGTTCTTATGCTCTGGTGCTGGATGCCACCCTTGCAACGGAGAGGCGAGCTGCTCGTTTCTCCCAAATTCTAAGTTATGCATCAAAGAGAGGCAGCTCTAGCCCAGCCGGATTGTCCATGGTATTGTGCCCGGCCTGTCCTGCTCACCAATTGGCAAGGTCAAGATAGATGTCATCTTAGGAGACAAGGATCACTTCCGTTGCGAAGTGATTTGGTTTGAGGTGGTGGACCTCGAGAGCCCTTATCATGTACCCTTGGGTCGTCCGGCTCTAGCCAAGTTCATGGCAGTGCCACACTATGCTTACCTCAAGATGAAGATGCCAGGAACCAAGGGCATTATCACGATATCTGGGGACTATGAGAAGTCGGCTGATTGTGCTGCAGCCAGCAGCCGGTTGGCCGAGTCCCTTGTGATTGCTGCTGAGAAGAAGCTCCTGGACCAGGTGGTGGCCATGGCCGGCAAGCAGTCGGACATGTCACCAGAACCCAAAGAGTTAGAGACCCGGGGCTCCTTCCAGCCGGCCGAAGAAACAAAGAAGATCCCTTTGGACCCTGAGCACCCAGAAAGATTTTCTGTCATAGGTGCCAACCTTGATAGCAAATAGGAAAGCAAGATTGTCGATTTCCTCCGTGAGAATTGGGACATCTTCGCATGGTCTCCCAAGGACATGCCGGGTGTTCCGATGGATTTCGCCGAGCACAAGCTACATGCCAGGGCAGATGCCAAACCAGTCAAACAACCCCTTCGCCGACTGTCGGAGGAAAATATAAGAATTGTTGGTGAAGAGATAGCCCGGCTTCTAGCAGCCGACTTCATCATGGAAGTGTTTTTTCCAGAGTGGCTTGCCAACCCAGTCCTTGTACTGAAGAAGAACAACAAGTGGCCCATGTGCATTGATTACACTAGTCTCAACAAAGCTTGCCCAAAAGATCCGTTTGCTTTGCCTCAGATTGATCAAGTGATAGACCCCATAGCTAGATGCGAGCTATTGAGTTTCTTAGATGCCTACTCAGGATATCATCAGATCAAGTTGAACCCGGCAGACCGCCTTCATCACACCATTCGGAGCCTTCCGCTACCTGACCATGACATTCGACTTGAGAAATGTCGGTGCCA
This sequence comes from Triticum dicoccoides, assembly GCF_002162155.2. Lineage (NCBI taxonomy): Eukaryota > Viridiplantae > Streptophyta > Magnoliopsida > Poales > Poaceae > Triticum > Triticum dicoccoides. Next base: position 399,368,029 of record NC_041386.1, read on the forward strand.
TGTTCCAGTGTTGCATGCAGAAGTGCCTCCTCAAGCAGCTTGGCAGAAACACCCATGTCTATGTGGACAATATTATGGTGAAGACGGAGAAGCGTGACACCCTCTTGGAAGATCTCAAGGAAACTTTTGAAAATCTGCACCGGTTTCAGATCAAGCTCAACCCAGAGAAATGCGTCTTTGGAGTACCAGCCGGCTAGCTCCTTGGCTTCCTGGTCTCAGAGCGCGACATTGAGTGCAACCCTGTGAAGATCAAGACCATCGAGAGGATGGAGAGACCCACCCGACTGAGAGATGTCCAGAAATTCACCGGCTACTTGGCATCCATCAGCCGTTTCATTAGTCGACTGGATGAGAAGGCTCTTCCCCTGTACCAGCTCATCAAGAAAACCACTCACTTTGAGTGGAATGACAAGGCAGATGAAGCTTTTCTCCAGTTGAAAAAAGATGTTGACCACGCCACTTGTCCTGGCGGCTCCGGCTGATAAGGAACCCATGTACCTCTACATTGCCACCACCAGCTGGGTGGTCAGTACTGTCATGGTGGTAGAACGCCCAGAGGCCGGCAGGGCACAACCGGTCCAGAGGCCTGTATATTATTTGAGAGAGGTGCTGTCGACCTCAAAGCAGAACTACCCCCATTACCAGAAGATGTGCTACGACATGCACTTTGCGGCCAAGAAGCTAAAGCCATACTTTTAAGAGCACCCGATCACTGTTGTCTGCACTACCCCACTTGCTAAGTTCATTGGCAAAAGAGATGCATCTGGTTGGGTGGCCAAATGGGCCATCGAGTTGGCCCCTTATACCATCTTCTACCAGCCACGCACCTCCATCAAGTCCCAAGCACTGGCCGACTTCCTCGTCGACTGGGTCGAGACTCAGTACCTGCCACTAGCTCTGGACTCCACCTATTGGCGGATGCCACTCAGTACCTGCCACCAGCCTTGGGAGCTGGCGTTGTCCTCACCTCTCCCAAAGGCGACAAGCTCAGATACACATTGCAAATCCATTTTGCCGCCTCCAACAACGTGGCCGAGTACGAGGCGCTCATGCATGGCCTCCAGCTGGCCAAAGAAATCGGCAGTCACCGGATCCTGTGCTACGGCGACTCTGACTTGGTAGTCCAGCAGCCATCTGGTGACTGGGATGCCAAGGAAGCAAACACGGCAAGTTACCGCTTCCTCGTTTAGCAGCTCAACGGATATTTTGAAGGGTGCAAGTTCCTTCACGTACCACAAATGAAAACGAGCCAGCTGGCGCTCTAGCACGGATTGGCACCACCCGTCAAGCAATACTAGCCGACGTCTCCCTTTAGTGCCTCCGCAAGATGTCAATAAAGACTTCTCCAGAATCTGAGTCCATCTTCGTGCAGACTCCTCCCAAAGCAGTTGGATCCGACTCGGGGGCTGCGGCAGTCTGCTCGGGGACTTCGGCAGGCGGCACGGGGGCTGCAGCAGTCGCACCCGGCTCAGGGACTCCACAACCCGGCCCAGAGGCTGCAACATCCGGTCCGGGGACTCCACAACCCGGCCCGGGGGCTGCACCAGTCGACCCGAAGGCATCAATGATGCAGCAAGCGGCAGCCAGCCCGCCACCTCCCAGCCCAACCACCCCAGTACAAGTGGCCGTAGTGGCAGTAGAAGAAATTCGAGCACCATCATGGGCACATCCCATCCTCAAATTTCTGGTGGACAGAGAGCTGCCGGCCGATGAGATCTCGACTCGGCAAGTGCAGCATCGAGTACGAGCCTACACGATAGTAAACAGAGAGCTTGTCAGACATAGCGTGATTGGAGTCTTCCAGCGCTGTGTAGAGCCAGAGAAGGGCCAAGCAATTCTCAAATATATCCACCAAGGCGAGTGCGGCCACCACGCGACCTCCATATCCCTTATCGCCAAAGCCTTCCGCCATGGTTTCTTCTGGCCAACTGCTTTGGAAGACGCCAAGGAGTCGGTCAAGCATTGCAAAGGGTGCCAGAAGTTCAGTTCCAAGCAACATTTGCCGGTTCCTGCACTCAAGACCATCCCCCTCACTTGGCCCTTTGCCTGTGGGGGTTGGACATGGTGGGACCATTCAAGACAGCACGCGGCGGCATGACCCACCTGCTTGTCGCCGTGGACAAATTCACCAAATGGATTGAAGCAAAGCCAATCAAGAAGTTGAATGGTATGACTGCTGTGACCTTCATCACAGATATCACCATCCGGTATGGTGTGCTGCACAGCATCATCACCGATAATGGCACCAATTTTGCCAAAGGAGCTTTGGATCATTTCTGCGCGACGCAAGGCATCCGACTGAACTTAGCGTCCGTTGCCCATCCGCAGTCAAACGGCCAAGTTGAGCGAGCAAACTGACTCATCCTCTCCGGCATTAAGCCCCAACTGGTTGAGCCTTGCTACCTCTTTAGCATGCGTTGGTTTTCCCTTGAAGAGGAAAGGGTGATGCAACACAGTAGCATAAGTATTTCCCTCAGTTTTGAGAACCAAGGTATCAATCCAGTAGGAGGTAACACACAAGTCACCTAGTACCTGCACAAACAAACAAGAACCTCGCAACCAACATGATAAAGGGGTTGTCAATCCCTTCACGGTCACTTACGAAAGTGAGATCTGATAGAGATAATAAGATAAATATTTTTTGGTATTTTTATGATATAGATTGGAAAGTAAAGATTGCAAAATAAATGGTAATAGAAATAACAAATTGATATGGAAATAATATGATGGATGATAGACCCGGGGCCATAGGTTTCAGTAGTGGCTTCTCTCAAGATAGCAATTTCTATGGTGGGTGAGCAAATTACTGTCGAGCAATTGATAGAAAAGCGAATACTTATGAGAATATCTAGGCATGATCATTGTATATAGGCATCACATCCGCGACAAGTAGACCGACACGATTCTACATCTACTACTATTACTCCACACATCGACAGCTATCCAGCATGCATCTTGAGTATTAAGTTCATAAGAACAAAGTAATACATTAGGCAAGATGACATGATGTAGAGGGATAAACTCAAGAAATATGATATACACCCCATCTTTTTATCCTCGATGACAACAATACAATACGTGCCTTGCTGCCCCTGCTGTCACTGGGAAAGGACACCGCAAGATTGAACCCAAAGCTAAGCACTTCTCCCATTGCAAGAACGATCAATCTAGTACGCCAAACCAAACTGATAATTCGAGGAGACTTACAAAGATATTTAAATCATGCATAAAAGATTTCAGAGAAGAATCAAATATTGTTCATAGATAATCTTGATCATAAACCCACAATTCATCAGATCTCGACAAACACACCGCAAAAAGAATTACATCGAATAGATGTCCAAGAGAATCGAGGAGAACTTTGTATTGAGATCCAAAGAGAGATAAGAAGCCATCTAGCTAATAATTATGGACCCAAAGGTCTGTGGTAAACCACTCACACATCATCGGAAAGGCTATGGTGTTGATGTAGAAGCCCTCCGTGATCGATTCCCCCTCCGGAAGAGCACCGGAAAAGGCCCCAAGATGGGATCTCACGGGTACAGAAGGTTGCGGCGGTGGAAATAGGGTTTCGTGGTGCTCCTAGATGTTTTCGGGGTATATGGCACTACAAAAAAATACACTTCCGTGATGATACGTGTTTGTCACAGTAGGTCGCATTTTCTGTCATGCATGTACATCCATGACGATTTTATGATAGAATCAAGATAATCATACATGTGTTGTCGTAGAAGTGTTCCATGACATTACCAAAATTATCATCGCGGAAGTGTCCACTTCCATGACGATAAATCCCGCATCACAGAAGTGCTTTCGTCAAGGGTGACCGACACGTGGCATCCACCATAACAGAACGCCGTTAAGCTATCGGGTCGGGTTTTGGATCCGATAACCCGTTAACAGCCCCGACCAATGGGGATTTTCCACGTGTAAAATCATCATTGGCTGGAGGAAACACGTGTCAGCTCATCGTTGGCACAGATGTCATCCACTCATTGGACAGAAGGCGCCTATGATACGTTGACACGTGGCATGGCCCAACGGAGGCCCATTCCTGTGAGAAGGCCGGCCCGTTTGACTTGGTCAAAAGGTGGCGGCCCGGCCCATGTAAAGCCTGTTAACGGCCTGTTCGCATATAGCCCATTTACAACCCGCTAACCCAAGTCCCGTTACGCCCTATCCGAATTAGGCCCAGTAGCATCATCTGGGCCACCCAATATGATTCCAGCCTGTTTTCACTTCTGGCCCATGTATGGCCCATGACGTCTTTCGGCCCATATGAGTCTTGGCCTATTAACGGCTCGTGGTGAAACTGGCCCGTAATGAACAGTGTATCACTTTACACCCATTAACGGCCCGTGGTGAAACTGGCCCATAATGAACAGTGTATCACTTTATACCCATTAATGGCCCGTTATTCCGTTGGGCCGTTTCTAGCCCATGTTATCTTTAGGCCTTCTCAGAGCCCATTTATTCTTGGGCTCATTTCCAGCATTCATTTACTTATGGCCCGTTACTGTCATTTTATGCTTGTGGGCCAAATTCAGCCCGTGGTTACAGTCGGCCCGTTTGTGGTCCGTTAATACGTTGGGCCGTTTTCATAGCGTCATCAAATACGGCCTATTAACGATGGCCCGTTATGGTCGGCCCATGAATGGACGATTCCAACTCTAGCCCGTTTATGACCATAATGCGGTCTGTTTGGCCCATGTTTGGCCAATCGATCATACGGCCCGTATAAGGCCCATTGATGATACGGCCCGCAGAAGGCCCATTTTTTCTACGGCCCGTAGAAGGCCCATTGTTTCTATGGCCCGTAGAAGGCCCATTGTTTCTACGGCCAGTAGGAGGCCCAGTGTCACTACAGTAAATATTAGCCCATGGTTATTGTGGCCTAGTTTTAAAAAATAGGTTATTGCAGCCACTAGCTAACCGCGGAAAAATAACTGCAATGACTACAAGCAAACAAATAAACAAGACAATAAGGAAATAAATAAGCAAGCAACTAACGCTAGGCTATCACGGCTATTACACATATTACATCCACTGGGCATCAAAGTTCGCCACCAGTGCAAATGTAGGGAACAAAGCAGCATATCATATACACTGGTTGTCAAAGTTGGCGACCAGCACAAATATACGCCGCAGCAAAACAAATCCAGAACTGAAACCACTTCAAAAGATCTCAAGAAACAATATCCTGGGTACCCATAATGTTGGGAAGATGCTTAGCAAGCTTATTAACTTTCTCTTGTTTGGCGCTTAAATCCTCCAGCGCTTGCTGTTGCACCAGAAAATATGCATCTGAATTCTGCAGGGACTTCCTCAGTCCTTCAGCTTCCTATCGCAGCACATCTGATCGATGTCTTTCAACTTGAAGTTGAGACTCAAGAAGACGAACTGATTCAGGCAGTGAGTTCAAAGAGCTTGTGCTAGCAGTAGTGGCCAGTAACTCGAACACTACATCAAGACAGGACTTTTGGGTTCCCTCACTATTGTCAAGATAGTTTTTATTATCTTTCTTGGAGACCAACAGGGATGTCTCACTATCTTGAACCTTATCTGCATTACTTCCTTTACCATTGGATAACGCGGTACTGTTCTCCAATATTTTGTCCGCATTCTAAAAGAGAAACAAGCAGACACATCACATGTTTACCATGTTGTATATGAAACTCATTTTGGTAAATGAGTTCAGTAGCAAAGTGGACAAGATAACAACATGAAACAAACATATATCTATGTACCATGGTCACTTTATGGTCTATATCATTCTAGTTTTTGTTGCCAACTCAAGATAGAGACACATTTCAAATAATATTTGTTCAAGACAAAGCAGAATAGACAGAATAGAAGTGTGGGTAACTATAGAGCAATAACAACACTTGTAATGTGCAAGACATGAGAACATAACTGTTTATTCAATTGAAACTGAAATCAACATAGAGCAGGTTACACTAGCAAACCAGTTAAAGAGACAGGTTTAAAACATACCTATTGCACCATTGGAGTTTCAATTCCATCCTTCAAATTTGAAAATAGTTGGTATGAGTAAATACAGTAATGCAAGAGCAAAGGAGTATGAACCATAGCTACAAAACCTGACCTGAGAACAAATCTTCTTCTCCTTTAAGCATTGAGTTGGGATTTGGAGTGGTGGTCCTCGTGCTTTGGGCACTGCAGTTCCCTTACTAACTGTTTGTGTTTGGGTGCTCTGTGGTGGAGATGGTGCTGTGTCAACTGGAACTGGGTTACTATCTGCCGGGGTTGGGGTTAGAAGGGGTGTAGCTAGTTCTCTGTCCAACTGGGTAGGGGTACAATCTGCGAGAGTCTGGGTTATGTGTGGTGGATCTGGTCCTTGGGCAAGTACAACCGTGGTTCTATATGCATCAACTGGTAGCACTATCTTTTCTGAAGACCGTTTGTTACTCCCTTAGATACTGCCATCACGCTCTCCAATTCAAATGGCTGATAAACAAGAAAAGTAATTGAAAGTATAGACATTGTATGATAGACAGGTGCAATGGATAGTGGGGAATAAAAGAGGGCATGAAATAATTCATATTTATGTTGTCTAACCAAAAAGGATAGCATGACACAATTTCACATATATGATGGCTAACTAAACAGGATAGCATGACACAATTTCACATTATGATGGCTAACTAAAAAAGATGGAAAGACATAGTTCAAAATATGAGACTATGTAAACAGGATGACATGACATAACTATATAATGTGTTTATTAAATAGGTTGGCATGCCATAATTCACATACATTCACGGATAGAATGCCATAATTCAAAATATGATGACTATAAACACTAAACAGGATGAGATGATATAACTATATGATGTCTTTATTAAATGGGTTGCCATGCCATAATTCAGATAGATGATTTGTATGTACTATGTAAAAATGATGGCATGATATAATTCAAATATATGATTTATATAGTAAGCAAGTAAGCAGATGGCAATCCATATATAATGTAAAAACTAAGCAATGCAAGACAACATGCATGACATGGGTAATATAACCCTGCCAAGTTTGAGCATAGACCTCAGGGGGAAAATAGGACTGGTCATCAGTCTCTGAATCCTCCTCCGAGGAGCTCTCTGTAACCAGCAAGATGTCTGCTTCAGCAGGTAGCATTGTCTACTCTGAATACCTTGTTTTCACTCCATATACTTCTATCACCACTTCAAATGGCCGATGCACAGGAAGAGTAGTTGAATATACAAACGTTGTCGACAAATGGAAACACATAATACAAAAAAATGATAGCATGATATAATTCACATACATGATGATTGGCTAAATAGCATGGCATTGCATAATTCACATATATAATGCCTTTGCAACAAGATAGCATTGTATAATTCACATATATAATGTCTTGCAACAAGATGGCAATGCATAATTCACATATATCGTAATTAGACACTGAACAGGTGGCATTCACACAAAGCATGTCTAAACTAATCAAATGACATAGCAATGCGAGACACCAATCGCACGATATGAGCAACATAACCCTGCCAAGTTAGAGCATACACCTCGGAGGGGGGGGATATGACTGGTCATCTGTCTCTGAATCCTCCTCTGAGGAGCTATCCGTAACCAGCGAGATATGCGCTTCCTCAGATAGCATACTCTGCTCTGAAGACCTTGTTTTCACTCCAGAATTTGCCATCACCGTGTCAAATGGCTGATGCACAAGAAGAGCAGTTGAATGTACTAACATTGTTGACAAATGTAATATGTAACGAAAAAAAGGATGGCCTGATATAATTTACATATAAGATGACTGGCTAAGCAGGATGGCATTGCAAAATTCACATATATGATGCCTAGCTAAACAAGATGGCATTGCATAATTCACATAAATGATGAATAAACTAAACAGATGGCATTCGCACAAAGGATGTCTAAACTAAGCAGATGACATATTTGATGTATAAAGTAAGCAATGCAAGACACCATATGCATGATATAACCAACATCAGCATGCCAAGTTAGAGCGAAGACCTCAGGGGTAAATAGGAGTTGTCTTGTCCTTCTGAATCCCCCTCAGAACAGATATCTTCCTCTCGATTACAATCCGAAATGCATGGAGGGGGGCTGCCTTTGCGCCTACCATGGAGCAACGTCTGCATGAAATTTTATTGCCATGCAAGGCTCGTCTCTTTTGCTCTACATGTTCAGTTCCATTGTTTACAATAACTGTCATGCATAGGAATAAAACATAGTGAGATTATGTAAGGAGTGCATGCAGAAATCCAGAGTGATGGTAGCAACCTGTGGATAGACCCAAAACCAATAATAGCAGGCAGATAATGGCTTTAGTTAAAAAATACAGATAATGGCTTCTTTACTGTTTGTTTCCCACCCAACATGAAACTCATAGTAGACACCGGAGATTAACCGGATAGTAGATAGATACTATTGATAGCGGCCCTGATATGTACCCCACAACCATTTAAAAACTCAAGTTTGACCATTAGTTTGGAGCTGACTCAGAGTCTAATCGGTGAACAGGACAATAAAGTAGCATGTAATGTTAAGCGATGCATAACGTAAGCAGACACGAAAGAGTGCGACCTCTCTTGCGGACCCGTGTAGTCCTCGAGGCCATCTGCTTGGTTGATGATGGTAATGCAGTTTTCATGGCTGCCAGTGGCGAGGAAGAAGATCTGAGGCGGCGAAAGACAGTCTGGACACTGGATCCCTACTGTGCTGGACCCTTTTGTCGTTGGAGCAGCTGAGCTGGGGTGGACGACGGCGCAGCAGGAGCGGGACAAACCACGCAAGGTTTTCTTTGACAACTATCTGTAAGAGAAGTAATTCTGTAAGGGCTCATTTGAATTGGAGGATTCCAACAATGCAGGGATAGGAAATAGACATGAATGGGATAGGAATGCATGTGCAAAACAGAGAATTTAAAAACACATGATTTCTGCCAATCTGGGTGTTTGATTCACACCAATTGGAAGATCATAGGATGCAAAGAAGCATGGTGAGATTAAGTCAAACCACAAGAAAATGTACAGTTATAATGCCATTATGCTACTATCTCTTAGTCTTGTGCTTCATGAATAGGAATTTGAAAAGGAGGACAAGTGAAAATTAAAATTCCTACGTTTTTTTTCTTTCAAGGAGACACTAAAGGAACAACTCCGTGTGCTCAGTGGACAATATATATAACATGTAGAGTAAAAAAGAGATGCAACAAGTGTACAACCTCCTTGGCGAAGCCGTGTCGATCTCAGCGTGATTGGGTTGGCCGGTGAGGATGCTCCGGCTGACTTTGCTGTTGGAGGAGGGGAAGAAGATCTTAGGCGTCTGGAGATGGAGCCCGAGGTACTGCTCCGCTGTGATGGAGGGTTTCGTCGTTGGAGCAGCTCCGGTGAGTTGTACGACGCCGAGGCTGAAGCAGGACAAGAGAGACAACGAACAACGTTAACCTGAGTGGAATTTTAATAGCATCTCCAATACATGACGTAAAATACATAACCACAAAGTGCTAGATGTAAAATACATCAGCCGCTCATCTCTTTATTTAACTGTCAAAACTGAACTTAACTGTCGAAACTAAACTTAACTGTCGAAACTGAACTTAACTGTCGAAACTGAATTTTGCTGTCGAAACTGAACGCACTAGCAAGATGAGGCTACACATTAGTCGACTGACTTTTTCATCTCTGGTCAGTCGATTTTGCAGTCGTTGGATACGAAATCAAGGGCCTGCGGTTCATCTTCAACCTCCACCCCCCCTAAGCCGCCAGCCACCACCGGCCAAATAGCAGCCCCCCGCCGCCCGTGGCCAGCGGTGCGCCGCCCCGCCCGCCCCGAAAATGCTCCCCACCGCCGGTCCGCCACCGCCCCTACCATCCCTCTAGGCCCCCCCGTGCCGACCTTTTTCTCCGGTGAACCCCACGCCACCGCCCCGCC